>NC_092768.1:73569409-73869409 GCF_047496795.1 Chiloscyllium punctatum
CTCTCTGTCCCCCTCCCTCGGCCCCCCCTCCCTCTTTCCCCCTCTCTCTGTCCCCAGTCTCTCTGTCACCCATGTCTCTCACCCCCATCTGTCCCCTCTCTCTGTGCCTCTCTCTCTCCCCCTCTCTCTGCCCCCCTCTCAATTTCCCCACTTTCTCTGTCCCCCGCTCTCTGCGACCTTCTCTCTGTGCCCCTCTCTGTGCCCCCTCTCTCTGTCCCCCCACTCTCTGCCCCCCGTCCCCACTCTCTCTGTCCCAACTCTCTCTGTCCCACCTCTCTCTGTCCCCCCTCTTTCTATCCCCGCTCGCTCTGTTACCCATTTCTCTGCCCACCCCCATCTGTCCCTCTCTCTCTGTCCCCTTCTCTCTGTCGCCCTCTCTCTGTCCCCACTTTCTCGGTGAGCTTCTCTCTGTGCCCGTCTCTGTGCTCTTCTCTCTGTCCCCACCCTCTCAGTGACCCTCACTCTGTTACCCCTCTCCCTGCCCACCATGACCCTCTCTCTCTGTCCCCCGTTTCTCTGTCGCCATCTCTCTGTTCCCGTGCTCTCTGCCCTCTCTCTGTTCTCCCCCCTCTGTCCCCCCTCTCTCTTTGCCCCTCTCTCCGTCCCCTCCCTGAAACCTTCTCTCTGTCCTTCTATGACCCCCTCTCTATGTCTCTCTCTGTCCCCCTCTCTCTGTCCCCCTCTCTCTGTCCTCACTCTCACTGTCCACCTCTCACTGTCCCCACTCTCACTGTCCACCTCTCACTGTCCCCTTCTCGCTCTGACCCCCGTCTCTGACCCCATCTCTCTGTATCCCTCTCGCTGTCCCCCCTCTCTGTCCCCCTCCTCTCTGCCCCCCTCCTCTCTGTCCCCCACTCTCTGTCCCTCTCTCTCTGTCCGCGTGTCTCTGTCCCACTCTCTCTCTCCCCCTCTACCTGTCCCCCACTCTGTCACCCCTCCCTGTCCCCCTTCTCTGTTCCTCCCTCTGTCCCCCTCACTGTCTCCCCTCTCTCTGTCCCCGACTTTCTGTCCCCCCCCGTCCCGCCTCTCTGTCCCGCATCTCTGTCCCCCTTCTCTGTCCCCCCTCTCACTGCCCCTCCCCTCTGCCCCCCCCGCACCCCTCCTCGGACCCCCCACACACGGTCCACCCTCTCACGGTCCCCACTCTTTCTGTCGCCCCTCTCTCTGTCGCCCACTCACGGGTCCCCCCTCTCACGGTCCCCCCTCTCTCTGTCCCAAGTCTCTCTGTCCCCCCCCTCGTCCCTTTCTCTCTGTCCCTCATCTCTGTCCCCCAACTCTCTGTACCCCTTCTCTCTCTGCCCTCTCTATGTTCCCACGCTTTCTGTCCCCCCTCTCTGTCTCCCTCTCTCTGTCTCCCTGAACACCTCTCTCTGCCCCCGTCCCCCTCTCTCTCTCCCCACTCTGTGTCCCATGCTCACTGTTCCCTTCTCTCTCTCTGCCCCCCCCCTCTCTGCCCCCTCTCTCTGCCCCCTCTCTCTCTGCCCCCTCTCTCTGTCCCCACTCTCTCTGTCCCCCACTCTCTGTCCCTGTCTCTCTGCCCCTCTCTCTCTGCCCCCTCTCTCTCTGTCCCCCTCCTCTCTGTCCCTCTCCCTCTATCCACCCCTCGCTCTGTCCCCCTCTCCCTGAATTCCCTCGCTCTGACTCGCTCTCCATGAACCTCTCTCTCTGCCCCCCTATGACCCCCTCTCTCTCTGTGCCCCCTCTCTCTGCCCCCCCTTACTCTGTCCCCACTCTCTGTCCCCACTCTCTGTCCGCCCACTTTCTAGCCCACCTCCCTCTGTACCCCTCTCTCGGTCCCCCTTCTCGCTGTCCCCCTTCTCGCTGCTCCCCCCTCTTGCTGTCCCCCCCTCTCGCTGCCCCCCACTCTCGCTGCCCCCCCCTTTCTCTGTCCCCCCTCTCTGTCGCCCTCTCTCTGCCCCCCTCTCTCTGTCCCCCCTCCTCTCTGTCCCCCCTCTCTCTGTATCCTGCTCTCTCTGACCACCCTCTCTGACCCCCTCTCTCTGCCCCCTCTCTCTCTGACCCCACTCTCTCTGACCCCACCCTCTCTAACCCCCGTCTCTCTGTCCCCGCTCTCTCTGTCGCCCTCTCTCTGCCCCCCTGTCTCTGTCACCCCTCGCTCTGTCCCACCTTGCTCCCTGCCCCGTCTCTCTCTGCCCAGTCTCTCTCTGCCCCCTCTCTCTGCCCCCTCTCTCTGCCCCCCTCTCTGTCCCTCTATCTCTGTCCCAACTGTCTGTACCCCCCGTCCCTCTCTCTGCCCCCTCTTTCTCTGTCCCTCTTCTCTCTGTCCCCCTCTCTCTGTCCCCCTCTCTCTTTCCCCCTTCTCTCTGTTCCCCCTCTCTCTATCCCCCCTCTCTTTGTCCCTCTTTCTCTGCCCCCTCTCTCTGCCCCCCATCCGTCTCTTCCTCCCCTCTCTCTGTCAGCCCTCTCTCTATCCCCCCTCTCTCTCTGTCCCCCCATCTCTCTTTCCCCCAACTTTCTGTCCCCCAACTCTGTCCCAACTCTCTTCTCCCCCTCTCTCTGTCCCCCTCTCTCTGTTCCCACTCTATGTCCCAATTCTCTCTGCCCCCACTCTCTCTTCCTCTCTCTCTGTCCCTCTCTCTCTGTCCCTCTCTCTCCGCCCTCCCTTCTCTGTCCCCTTCTCTCTGTTCACCCCTCGCTCCGTCCCCCTCTCACGCACGCCGCTATCTGTCACCCGTCTCTCTGTCCCCCACTCTCTGCCTCCTCTCTCTATTGACCCTCTCTCTGTCGCCCACTCTCTGTACCCTCTTTGTTCCCCTATCTCTATTCCTCCATCTGTCCCCCCCATCCCGCCTCTCTCTGTACCCCATCTCTGTTTCCCCTCTCTGTTCCCCCCTCACTGTCCCCACTCTCAATGTCTACCCTCTCTCTGTCCCCAACTCTCTGTCCCCCCACTCTCTGTACACCTCTCTTCCTGCCTCTCTGCCCCCCTCTCTATACACCTTTAGCTGTCCCCCCTCTCACTGTCCCCCCTCTCTCTGCACCCCCGGCCCCTTCTCACATTACCCCCTGTCTCTGTCGCCCTTCTCTCTGTCGTCCCTCTCTGTGTCGCCCTCTCATTTTCCACCCTCTCCCTGCCCCCCCCTCTCTGCACCCCCTCTCTCTGTCCGCCCTCTGTCTGTTCCCACACTCTCTGCCCCCTCTCTCTGACCCCCCTCTCTCTGACCCCCCTCTCTGACTTCACTCTCTCTGCCACCCCTCTCTCTGTCTCCCCTCTCTCTGTCCCCCTCTCTATCCCCCATGTCTCTGTCGCCCTGTCTCTGTACCCCCGTCTCTGTCCTCCTGTCTCTGTCCCCCCTCGCTGTCTGCCCCCTCTCTCTCTCCCCCCTCTCTCTGCCCCCCTCTGTCCCCCTCTCTCTATCCCCCTATCTCTGTCCCAACTCTCTGTTCCCCCTGTCTCTGTCCCTTCCTCTCTGTTCCCGTCTCTCTGTCCCCCTTTTCTCTGTTCCCCCTCTATCTAACCCCCCTCTCTCTGTCCCGCTCTCTCTGCCCCCCCGTCCGACTCTCTCTGTCCCCCAACTCTCTGCACACCCTCTCTCTGTCCACCCTCTCTCTGTTCCCGCGCAGTCTGTCCCGTTCTCTCTGCTCCCTCTGTATGTCCAACCTCTGTCTGTCCACCCTCTCCCTGTTCACCCTCTCTCTGACCCCACTCTCTCCGACCCAACTCTCTCTTTCCCCCGTCTCTCTGTCCCCCTCTCTCTGTCCCCTTCTCTCTGTCCCCCTCTCTCTCTGTCCCTCTCTCTCTGTCCCCCTCTCTCCGTCCCCCTCTCTCTGTACCTCCCGTCCCCCTCTTCTCTGTCCCCCCTCTGTCCTCTCCCTCTCTGTCCCCCCTCTCTCTGTCCCCCCACTCTCTCTGCTCCCCTCCCCCCCTCTCTCTGTCCCCCTCTCTGTACCCCCCTCTCTGTCCCCCCCTTCTCTATCCCCCCCTCTCTCTGTCCCCCTCTCTGTACCCTCTTCTCTGCCCCCCAATCTCCCATCTCACTGACCCCCCCCTCTCTGTACACCCTCTCTGTCCCCCCTCTCTGTCCCCCTCTTCTCTGTCCCCCCTCTGTCCCCTCCCTCTCTGTCTCCCCTCTCTGTCCCCCCTTCTCTCTGTCCCCCCCGTCTGCCCCCCTCTCTCTGTCCACCTTCTGTCTGTTCCCGCGCTCTCTGCCCCCTCTCTCTGCCCCCCTCTCTCTGCCCCCCTCTCTCTGCCCCCCACTCTCTCTGTCCCAATCTCTCTGTCCCCCTTCTCTCTGACTCCACTCTCTCTGACCCCACTCTCTCTGCCCCCTCTTGCTCTGTCTCCCCTCTCTCTGTCCCCCCCTCTCTCTATCCCCCATGTCTCTGTACCCCTGTCTCTGTACCCCCTGTCTCTGTCCCCCGTCTCTGTCCCCCCTCGCTCTGTCCCACCTTGGTCTCTGCCCCCTCGCTCTCTGCCCCGTCTCTCTCTGCCCCCTCTCTCTGCACACCCCTCTCTCTGCCCCCTCTCTCTGTCCCCCATCTCTGTCCCAACTCTGTGTCCCTCTCTCTCTGTCCCTCTCTCTCTCTGCCCCCTTTTCTCTGTCCCTCTCCTCTCTGTCACCCTCCCTCTGTCCACCCCTCACTCTGTATCCATCCCAAGCCCCCTACTATCTGTCCCCCGTCTCTCTGTGCCCCGTCTCTCTGCCCCCCCCACTCTCTGCCCCCTCTCTCTGTACCCCCCTCTTAGTCCCCCTTTCTCTGTCACCCATCTCTCTGTCCCCCACTCTCTGTACCCCCTCTTTGTTCCCCTCTCTCCGTCCCCCCCTCTGTCCCCCACTGTCCCGCCCATCCCCTCTCTCGCCGTCTCTCTCCCCCTCTCTCTCTCCCCTTCCTCCCTCCCCTCTCTCCCATCCCCTCTCTCGCCGTCTCTCTCCCCTCCCTCCCTCCCCTCTCTCCCATCCCCTCTCTCGCCCTCTCCCTCCCCTCTCTCTCTCCCTCCCCCCTCCCTCCCTCCCCTGTCTCCTTTCCCCTCTCTCGCCCTCTCCCTCCCTCGTTCTCTATCTCCCCTCCCTCCCTCCCCTCTCTCGCACTCCAGTATCTCACCCTATCTCTCCCTTGCCCCCTCTCTCTCTCCTCCCGCTCCTTCACTCTCGCTCCGCCCTCTCACTCTTGACCCCCTCAATCAGTGTCTCTCTCTGTCCCCACCTCCCTCTGTTTGTCTCTGACTGAATCTCTCTCCCTCCCTCCCTCTCCCTCAGTCACAATCTGCTTTCCTGGTCCTTCCCTCTTCCTCTGACCCAGAGACTGGGGGGGTGGGGGGTGATTGGTCGTGAGGCTGCCTGTGGTGGGGGGGTGGGAAATATGGGATGTAGGAGAGGGGGATAATGGGGTATAGATGGAACTGCTGGAGGGAGGCAGAGACGGCAGGACAGAGAGAGTGAGGGTGAGGGGAAAGGGGAGAGTGGAGGCAGGTGGAGAAAACTGGTGTTGGGTGTGTGTGTGAGAGAGGGGGAGAGAGGGAGTAGAGGAGGGGTGGTGAGAGAGGGAAGAGGAGGGGTGGTGAGAAAGAGGGAGAGATTTGAGTAGAAAGTGGGGGGAAGATGAAATGGGGAGTCCAGGTTGGAGTGGGGGGACAGAGGGTGTTAAACCCAGCTCCTGAGCTCAGGGCGCGGTGCCCTCCCCTTCCCTGAGGACCAGGACTTGGGGCTGAGTCTCTCTCTCTCTCCAGCTCAGCTTCTCCAACACAAAGACACACAACAACATCGGTCACTCTGCTGCTCGGCATGCTTTAATCAACATTTTTATTGGTTACAAATGGAAGTGATGGATACAGTCAGTGGGATGGTGCCTTTTCTCACTGGCCCCTGAGTTGTGAGAAACATTGAAATGTTTCCCTGTAAGCCCCCTGTGGGATAAGGATGGACAAACCAGCGCTACCCTCAGTCTGTTACCATAGCGACAGGCTGCTCCATCGCTGAAATACTGAACTGAAATGAGAAAATCCCGGGTGGATTGATTAATGAGGGAATTTGATGGATGGATGGATTTGGGTGAAGGGATATTTCAGCACATTCTTCAGCTGCTGCCTGAACTTAGTCTGGGTCACGGCATAAATCGCGGTGTTTGTGCAGCAACTGAGGAGCTGCAGCATGAAGCCCAATTCCTGCACAAAGGGATGGAGATACACAGGGGAATTCGCAATATCATCCATCCGGGTCCATATAGAATACAGCATTAACATTGACCATAACAGGATGAAATTGGCCGAGATCACAAACAGTAAAATTATGGATTTTTTTCGGTTTCTCATTTCAGTGTCAGACTGAGTGTCCTCATTGGTGTGAGCGCGGAGTCTCCTGCGGGCTCTGCTGGTCACTAAAATGTGTCTGACGGTGAGAACATTGAGCAGCAGAATCAGGAGAAATGGGACACACGGGGTTAGAATGTGGTGGAGGGACTCGATTGTGACCCAGACTCTGGAGGATAGAACAGCGCCTGTTACATCACAAAACCAGGGGACGTTCCGCAGCCAATACCGAGCCTCGAGCATAAAATACCAGGAAATGTTCTTTAAACAGCTCAGCACAGTCACTGCTCCCAGAACCACAGCCGCCGTTTTCTCACTGCAATATTTACTTTTCAGCTTCTGGCAACAAATGGCCACAAACCGATCAAAGGTGAAAGTGACGGTGAACCAGACAGAGCAGTCAGTGGCTGCATAAAGCAGGACCCCGTGGATATTACACACGGGGACGGAGTCCCTCAGGAAATAAAACTGTTCCCCATAAACAATGGGAATGTGTCTCAGGATCAGGTCGAGGATAATGACCAGGAGATCCGCTGCTGCCATGGCCCCCAGGTAACGTCTGACACATGGAGACAATACACAATCTTTATAAAGCAGGACGTAGATGGTCACTACGTTAACTGTGAGGAAGGAAAACAAACCCATTATCCATCAGCCTGGAGGCAAACAGACCCGTTTGATCGGGGACCCAGTGAGATTTTCAAATGTGTCCCTATATTCAGGGATTTATTAAAATAATTGGAGCTGGAATAACAAATGGGAAGGTCGGAATTACTGACAAAAATGTGACATAAACCACCAGAAACCCTCCCTCCCCAAACACACAGAGACACATCCATAAGGACAGATGGTTTCTAGAACATTCCCACACACTCGATCACTCGAGAGCAGACACAGGTCACTCCTTCCCAGTTCCTAATACGGAGGGTGGGAACGTTGCTGTCCTGAAGGATTCTCTCCCAGTTTCCTGAAGACAAACGGAGTTTGGGAATTCCTGTATTTTGGTCTAAATTGTGGTCGATCCTGTGTCGTGGAGAAATGTAAACGTAGGGAAAACGTATTCACCCCTTTAACTGCCTGAGGGTCCTTCGGAACAGTGTCTCCTTCTCCCTGGAACGGGATCACTTCCCTCGGGATCTTATCGTTTGTTTGTGAACGGCCGGACGTCAGTGAATTGAATTGTCAGTTATAGAATGTCAGGGACAGAACGTTCTGGGGAATGTCAGTTATAGAATGTCGGGGACAGAACGTTCCGGGGAATGTCAGTTATAGAATGTTGCGGACAGAACGTTCCAGGGAATGTCTGTTATAGAATGTTGGGGACAGAACGTTCCGGGGAATGTCAGTTATAGAATGTCAGGGACAGAACGTTCCGGGGAATGTCTGTTATAGAATGTTGGGGACAGAACGTTCCGGGGAATGTCAGTTATAGAATGTTGGGGACAGAACGTTCCGGGGAATGTCAGTTATAGAATGTTGCGGACAGAACGTTCCGGGGAATGTCTGTTATAGAATGTTGGGGACAGAACGTTCCGGGGAATGTCAGTTATAGAATGTCAGGGACAGAAAGTTCTGGGGAATGTCAGTTATAGAATGTCAGGGACAGAACGTTCTGGGGAATGTCAGTTATAGAATATCGGGGACAGAACTTTCCGGGGAACCCCTTGACCTGTCCATGACCTTCCCCCCCTACTCCCCCCACCAACATGATGTACTGTTCCTGGACACAATGTAACATTAATGGGGTGAGAGACGGAGGGTCCAACTACAGGAATGGGAACTAAAGGCATTGCCAGATCAGCTGAAATGGTTAGATATACCACATTCTCAATCCACCTCACAGAACCAGCCCCGACACCATATACTCAGAGGAGATATCTGTTCACGGGGGGACACTGTACAGACCAGGCCAGTGTCCTGCTCAGTACAACCCAGCAATCTGTCCAGATTCATCCATTACACTGGTCAATACAATCCAGCAATCTGGCCAGAGTGGAACACTGCACCGATCAGATCAGAACATTGATTAATAAACCCAGACCATATATATTTGTCCAGCACTGGGAGCTGTGCAGACCACAGCAGGGCACTAATGTGTAAATTGAAACAAATATCCATCCAGCATGGGGAGCTACACAGACCACATCATTGCATTATCTATAAACCACAACCAGATAGTCTTACCAGCACAGCGACCCGTGCAGTGATCACCCGTGAATTAATCTTTAAACAAGGAGCAGTTACACTCCCCACATGTAGGACTGTGTACCCCACCCCAGTGCATTGATCTGTAACCCAGGAGCAGTTACCCTCCCAGCATGTAGGACTGTGTACACCACCCCAATGCATTGATCTGTAAACCAGGAGCAGTTACCCTTCCAGCATGTAGGACTGTGTACACCACCCCAGGGCACTGCTCAGTAACACTGTGTTAGATCCCTGCCCAGTGTGGGGAAACTAGCAGCCCATGCTGGAAGTGACAGGATGTGCAGCTCACACCATTTACAGCTCCATCTCTCCATTGTGCCCTGACAATGGGGTGCTGTGGGTGTGAACATCACTGCCAGAGAGAGATGGTGGGGGAATCAGTTTAAATATCACCACATGGGAGGGGTTTGGGGTATAGACAGAGAGGGGGAGACTGAGAGACAGTGTCAAGGAAGGATGTATTCCCAGGTTGCAGAATGCTGAAATGTGGACACTTCGATAACATCCTGTAACATGAGCCTGTCTTCCCAGGAAAGATGGGAAAAAGGGATATTGGTGTGAAGTCAGATGATCATTTGTTGTGCATCTTTGTAACTGCAATTAGTTTCAACAGAATCGACGCCTCATTTGGGCAGATTCTAACAATAATTTATCTTTGTTTGATTTTCCTTGAGTGTGACAGAGGGATCGTCCACACGAGGTTGAGCTAGTTTCCTGGTGCTATCGAACTCACCTCATTAACTACCCAGCCCACCCGATGGTGTCCCTCTCATTCAATCCCAGCCCGATTCTTCCACCAATCATGACTGGAGGTACTCACTATTGACCGGGTGCCCCTGGATATTCCGTGATCCCTGGCACTGGGGCCATCTTTAAAAGGCCAAGGGGCACACGGTTGAGGTTTCTCAGTTTGGAGCTGCCCTGCCCAGTTTACCCCGAGCATGTCAGATAAGGGGCAATTACACCACGGTTTGTCGACAGGGGAACAGAGGTCCTGGTGGATGGGCTAGTACAGAGGGGATCATTCACTTCCCAGCGGGGGCGACACCACCAGACCCACTGAGTATGGTCTGAGCTCCCCACCCAGCTCAGTGCAGTATCTGGGGTCTGAAGAAATGTCCAGCAATACAGGACAATCATCAATAACCTTCCTCACTCTGTCAGGATAAGGGTCACTGTATTCTCTCTGCTCCCTCACACTCATTGTATATCTGTTACAGCACCGACCACCGAACAAGGCTCATGGTCCACCACTCTCACTGTCGTATGCTGCACCTTCTCTCTCTGTTTCTGTCTCTCTCTCTCTGTCTCTCTCTCTCTCCCACTCTCTCCCCCCCTCCCTCCACTTCACCCCCACACTAATAACACTGCATGGATACAACACTGTGGACTGACTCCCTCCGGACACCTCACCATGACCCCCTCCACACCTATACTCACACTAACAGGAGGACCACCCACTCCCACCCTCACCCTCTCCCTCCCTTTCTCCCATTCCAGGAGAAACAGACTGGAATAGGACAGAAATGGCCAAGCCGGGTGGTGGAGTGCCCGATATCCGTTCCCTCACCCCCTTCCCCCCGCCATGGGGGGAGGATCCTGGTACAAGCTGGAGGGGACCGGGACGCCTCGTGTGGAGATTCTGAAACATCCACGTCCCACCGACCGAGTAAGGAGCAATGTTCATTGAAGGGCAATTCTCACTTTAAACCCACTGGCAGCTCTGTTACCCCCCGGCACAACTTCGAAGCTGTGGCCCTGATGCCATCTCCCTTTTGTGTCGAGCTGGTACAAATGGAATCCCCACGGTCTCGGTGGGCAGGAGGGTGGGCTCACAACACATCGACACCACCACCTCCCAGGAAGGGAGCATGGAGACTCCCTCCTACACCCCGCCCCTGTAAACAGCTCAGATACTGAAACTAATCTGTGATAGTTACTGCTCTCCCCACTTGTCCTGATATCTTCAATAATCTATGCTCATATACACCCAGCGCCCTCTGCTCATGCACCCCCTTTATAATAGCACAGCCTGTTTTAAACTGTCTTTAATTGTCTTTCCGACCAAAGTGTATCACCTCACACAGCTCTGCACTGATCCCCATCTGCCATAAACCTGAACACGACACCAATGTGTGATTGTCCTGTCAGAGTTCCACACTCTCCTCCATAGACTTCAGAGTTCTTCCAGGTTCGGTGCCACCTACAAACATTGAGATTGTTATAGTGTCACAGTCCCCATGAAACAACTGAAATCCTGCCCCACATTCACGAGTGTGAGCAAGGGAAATACTGATATATTCCCACGGACGGAGTTGAATAATGACATACTGTCAATGGAGCAACAAAAATCCTGACACATACGAGACAGAGTAGATGAAATATTGACAAACCACAGAGCAAGAGAAATCGGATAGGATCTACTTATCGATATTCATCAGGGTATAATGTGATGAAGTTGAAAGTGTGTATTGTACCTTTAAGAGAGGGTGAATGCTGTTCTGAACTGAGAGCTTACAATCACCTGTGATATGAGAAGATGGCAGACCCAGAAACAATATATTGATATAGAGCTGGAGTCGGGTAATAAGCAGTTAAGAGAAAGGGGGTCCCAGAGTTGTGAATAGTTGATGTAAAATGTTCACTTTCAGAGTCAAAAAATAAATTGATGTTTTTATTTAAACAGTGGAATTTGGCAGATCTGTCCCTCATAGTTTAATAGTTTACGAGGCGACTTGAGCATTTCTTTATGTTTCATTTAAGTTACCAGATGAGCTTCACGCCATACCCTAACCATTCCCGTGTGTGTATCTGTGTGTCTCTGTGTGGGGCAGGCCTGCCAGTCTCTGTGGTGATTAAAGTGATGCAATGCCACACTGTGCGGGCCTCCACACGCCACTGCACAGGCATTGGCAGACGGTGAAAACCATTCATTCAGAGAGGGGGAGAGAGAGGGCAGCGGTTTACAGCACCATCCAAACTGATGTCTTATCCATGGACTGATCTAAATGTCCTTTAAACGTTGTAACTGTCTCTGCTTTCACCACTTCCTCTGGAAGTTCATTCCACACACAAGCCAGATTAAAATATTTACTTCTCATGACTTTTGTAAAACTTTTTCCTCGCAGTTAAAATATCCCTCAGTTTTGAATCCACAATTCTAGGGAAAAGACATCAGCCCTTTAGCTTATCTGTACCCCTCATTATTTTATAAATCTCTGCAAAGTTACCCCTTAATCTCATATTCTCCAGTGAAATAAAGTCCCAGCCTATCCAGCCTCTCCTTATAGCTCACTCCCTCCATTCCCTGCAATATCCAGGTTAATCTCTTCTGAACCCTTTCCAGCTTAATAATATCAAGGTCAGTAATATCTGGGTGAATAGTCAAGGTATTCTCTAAGGGTACGGGGAGTCCAAAACTAGAGGACATAGGCTTAAGGTGAGAGGGGAAACATTTAAAAGTGACCTAAGGGGCAGCTGTTTCACCCAGAGGGTGGTGTGCCTATGGAATAAGCGGGAGGTTGACCAGACTGGGCACAGTATTCCAGAAGAGGTTCCACCAATATCCTGCACAACCACTACATGACGTCCCAATTCCGATACTCAATTTTCTGACCATTGCAGACAAATGTGTTAAACACCTTCTTAACCGCACTATATATAAGAAATGCAAATTTTAAAGGACTATACCTGACGGCCTAGGTCTCTGTTCTACAACACTGCCAAAGACCCTACTTTTAATTGTATAGGTCCTGCTGTTGTTTGATTTACCAAATCCAATACCTCGCATTAATCCAAACTGAACTCCATCCGCCACCCCTCAGCCCAGTGAGTGATATTACTGCCACCTCCCCCTCCCCCTTCAATTTTAAAATGCCCATCCATCTCCAGGAAGCCTGCACACTCCAGCCTTGATTTTCACAAAGACCCTGAGCTTGGTTTGCCTTGTGTGGTTAGGGGGGGGAGGGACAGATTGCTGACACAGTCAGTGGGGAGGAGAGGCTGGACAGTAATCAGCGGCTTGGTTACATTTCATGGATTTAGGAAGAAGGCAGTTGCACGTTAGAGGTGGGTAATAGTGATCGGTGTTTTGGGACCAGAAATTAAGCTTTTCCTTCGACTCTAGTGTTCAGTAATAAATATCCATTTGTGTCCCTTCATTGTGCAGAGTGTGTCTGCAGGATTTCTTTCTCAAATCTTGCAGACTACAGACAATAGCGATTAAAGATGCTCATAGTTAATTTCGATGGCACAGCACGTACACTCAATATCCTACAGTTGAGACAAATATCTTGTATTTGTTTAACAATACAAAGTGTTTTGTGTAGTTCAGTTTTGGTAACCTGATTATAATAAATCCACACCGAGCTGAAAGTGGGCACTAAAATATGACCCAAAATCTGGGTATGGTTGTGTAATGGGTAGTGTCCCAGTCTCTGAGCCAGAGCTCTGAATTTGATTCCAATTCCTGAACTTGTTTGGTAGTTTTCCTAGCTCTGGACTAGAAGGCCTGGATTCAAGTCCTGCCTGTTGCAGAGGTATGTCCCAGCATGTCAGAACAGTCTGATGAACAAACACACAGGAGAATACTCTTACAGCTTTATGGGTATTGCTGAGTGATGCTAGTGTCCCTACCTCCGGGCACAAAGGTCTAGGTGTAAAGCCCACAGAAGTGTCTCATGATACCTCTGAACAAACTGATTAAAATGGATTTTGAATTGTGACTTGATGGAGAAGGAAGAGGTGTCAGTATTGAATTTCCGAATTTCGGCCCAGGATGACTGAAAGTCCAGCTATTCGTGTTGATTGGAGTCACATTTCGCAGCAGTAAAGGTTTATAAAATCAGAATGGTCATGGATAGGGTGAATAGTCAGGGTTTTTCCCCTGGTTAGGGGCATCCAAAACCAGAGGGCCATTGGTTGAAAGTGAGAGGGGAAAGATTTTGAGGAGACCTAAAGGGCACCTTTTCATGCAGAGGGTGATGTGTGTATGGAATGAGCTGCCAGAGGAAGGGGTGCAAGATGGTAGAACTACAGCATGTAAAATGCATCTGGATGCTGACAGACCTGCCGAGCTGTTCCAGCAATTTCTGTATTTCTTTAAAAAATGCATTCATTTTAACAAAGGTATTCTGAATATATTAAACATTTTATTTTTTAATGACGCAGGGCCATGTAAACATATTTAAAATCGAACGAGACCATTTTCTGCTCAGGGTATGGCTCTGTGTATGACAGTAGCAATGATGCACCCACATGGAACAGGGAATGTGGTGGAGACATAGTTTGGACAATGTACAAGGAGACCTCACGTGACCCAGTTTGGGAGAGGATGACATTACTGTGTGATTCAGCTCAGAGAGGGAGAAAATGTAACCTGCCTGAGAAGGAATGGCCTATTGCACTCTCTCTCCTTCATTGTTCCTCATCACAGCAATGTGCGCGAGCTAAAAAAAACCCTCTACAGTCATCGTTACCATTCTTATAGAAACCCCTACACTGTTGAAAAAGGAATTCGGCCCAACAAATCAATACCAACCTTCCCAAACCATTCACCGAAATATACACCTGGCTAATGCTCCTAACCTAGAAATCCCTGAACACGACAGACAATTTAGCATGACCAATCCACCGAACCTACACAGTTTTTTGTAGGAAACTGGATCACCCATTTGAAGCTCACACAGGAAAGTGGTGAATGTGTAAACTCCACACAGACAGTCACCCAAGGTTGGAATCAAACCAAGTCCCTGGTGCTTTGAGGCAGCAGTGCTAACCACCGTGCTACCCTTTGGATAAGCCCTGACCAGAATTCATTGGAATCTCCTCACTGCCTAAAGCAAAGGGAATTCAGCCAAATCCAACTCTCCCAGGATGAAATCCCATTGCTAGCAACTGTGTGAGTACAATATCCTCAGAAGCAGAATAACGTTTTGGACAATCACTCAATTTTTCGTTTTGTCATGGGTTCCAAAAATATCTGGACCGAAATATTAATTATATATTTGCAATATCCAAACAGTTTGCCATTCATCTTTCCATCATTGTTTGAGTAACATTGCTCTAGATCATAAACGTGCTATTTGAGCAGATTAAAGAAACTCGCCTGACTTGTTCCTAAAACTGACCCTGACCCAGTCTGAGACCGATATCATGGGCCATATCACCAACCTGGTTACATTTAACATTTGTTGTGAGCAGTGGAGGAGTGGAACTAGAAAAGGAAACAGTGACCCAAAAAGCTGGGGAACTGTAGACCAGTGAGCCTGATGGCAGTGGTGGGTAAGTTGTTGGAGGGGATTCTGAGGAATAGCATTTACATACATTTGGGAAGGCAAGGGCTGATCGGGGTAGACAACATGGCTGTCCGCATGGGAATTCATGTCTCATTAATTTGGTTGAGTTTTTTGAAGAGGTGACAAAGAAGATTGATGAAGCCAGTTTGGTAGACATTGTCTATATGGACTTCAGCAAGGTGTGAGTACAATATCCTCAGCAAGGTGTTCATTTAAAGAACAAAGACCAAAGAAAATTGACAGACCAGGAACAGGCCCTTCGCCCTCCAAGTCTGAGGCGATCCAAATGTACTGTCTAAGTCTGTCGGTCAATTCCTAAGCATCTGTCTTCCTCTGCTCCCCACCTACTCAGCATCTGTCCAGACGCATATTAAATGAATCGACGGTGCCTGCCTCTACCACCTCTGCTGGCAACGCGTTCCAAACGCTCACCACCCTCTGTGTGAAGTACTTACAGCGTATATCCCCCTTAAACATCCCACCTCTCACTTTGGAAGCATGACCTCTCGTTTTTGAACCCTTCACCCTGGGAAAAAGCTTGTCTCTATCCACCCTCTCTATACCCTTCATGATTTTGCAAACCTCAATCAGGTCCCCCTCAATCTCCTTTTTTTTCAGGTGAAAATAAACCTAACCTCCTCAGCCTGTCTTCATAGCGAGTATTTCATTTTGATTGGGCGACAGATTAGTAAGTTTCAGTCACATAAGATCCAGAAGAAGCTAGTCACAAATGGCTTGAAGGAAGAGGGATATTTTTCAGCCTGGAGGCTTGTGAGCAGCAGTGTGCTGTAAGAATCAGGACTGAGTTCACTGTATTTTATCATTTATGTAAAGGATTTAGATGTGAATATTGGGGCAATAGTTAGTAAGTTTACACATGACATCAGAAAGGTGGTGTAGTAGATTATCTCAGAGTATAACGAGACTGCAATTAGATGGGACAAAGGGGCAAAGAGTAACACATGAAGTTTAATTGAGGGAAATATAAAGCTTTGCATTTTGGGAAGGCAAATCAGGGCAGACATTACATACGTCATGGTCAGGTCCTGGGGCATGTTGTGAAACAAAGGGGCATAGGGCTGCAGGTGCATTGTTCCTTGAAAGTGGAGTCGCAGATAGACAGTTCGGTGCAGAACACATTTGGCACATTTGCCTTAATCAGTCAGAGCATTGAGTACAGGAGTTGTGGTGGTATGTTGCATCTGTACAGGATGTTGGTGAGGCCACTTTAAGAATACTGCGTACATCTCGGTTTTCTGCAGAAATGACTTACATGGCTGTCCCGGGACTGGAGGTTTGAGCTTTAGGGAGAGGTTGATTAGGTTGAGCTGTTTCCCCTTGGAGTGTCAGAGGCTGAGGGGTGACATGATAGAGGTTTATAAAACCATCAGGGGCATGGATATTCTGAACAGCCACGTTCTGCTCTCCAGGGTAGGGGAGTCCAGAACAAGAGGGCATTGGTTGAAGGTGAGGGGGATTGACTTAGAAAGGACCTGAAGGTAAATGTTTCACAGTGAGTGGTGTGTGTACAGAAAGTGCTGTCAGAGGAAGTAGTGAAGGTGGTTACAATCGCACATTTAAAAAGTATCTAAAAGAAGAGGGATATTGGCCAAATGCTGGCAAATGGGACTAGATCAGAATTGATATCTGATCGGAGTGAACAGATTGGACTAACGGGTCTGTTTCAGTTCTGCATGATTCTCTGGTTCTATAAGAGGGATGATGAAAATTTCTGTAAGGTCCTTTCAAATCGGAATTCTCTTCTCTGGAAGTTTATCGTGCCTCTATGTTCACATTGATTGAAAGCTGCATTAGTTAAAAAATTGACAAAGAAGTGAGTCACAGATAATGGGACGCAGGCAGGAAAGTGGGGTTGAGAGCCCAACCTGATCAGCCACAATCTTACTGCCTGGTGGAGAAGGCTCATAGAGGAAGTGCTGAAGACGGTTACCAACGCACATTTAAAAAGTATCTGAAAGAGGAATGATATTTGCCAAATACTAGCAAATGGGACTAAATCAGATTTGATATCTGATCGCAGTGAACAGATTGGATTAATGGGTGTGTTTCCATTCTGTATGACTCTCTGATTCTATAAGAGGGATGACGAACAATTCTGAAAGGACCTTTCCAGTCGGAATTCTCTTCAGTGGAAGGTTATCGTTTCTCTATGTTCACATTGATTGAAAGCTGCGTTAGTTAAATATTTGACAGACAAGTGAGTCATGCATAATGGGACGCAGACAGGAAAGTGGGGCTGAGACCCCAACCTGATCAGCCACAATCTTAGTGCCTGGTGGAGAAGGCTCAAAGTATCTCATGACCCACTCCTGCTCCTCAGTCCAATGTTCCTGTGTTCCATTCCGCCCCTCAAACATACTAGACAGGAGCAGTTGGAGGCCACTTACTCCTTTAACCTGTTGCACAGAAACGGGGGAGACCATTCAGTCCCTCAACACTGTCCCACACGGTTTGAGATGATTTGGGAAATGCAATTGGAAAATCCAGGCTGGGTATGAAAGAGGCCCCTCATCTCTCTTTAGAAAGCTTCCCCTCTCTGCAACTTGTGCTCCATTTGTTGGTCATGTTGTAGACCCAGATTCACTGTGAAAACAGTTCACATACCTCACCCAGAGATGGCTCAAAAAAATCATCTGGTCTCACTGACTGCAATATGCAATACCAGAACATTCATAAAAATAACACCCACTAACTTTCCAATAACAGAATGTGAGAACATCAGAATGAGGGGCATGTCGTTCACTCCCCAAACCTGCCTTGCCCTTCACTAAGATCGTGGCTGATCTGATCCTGGCCTCAAATCCTCTTTCATACCCAATTCTTCATCGCCCTCAACTCTCTGACAGGTCAATGCCCATCTACCTCCTCTTCAAACACTTTCAGTCATCTTTTTTCCCCGAACACTCTTGAGAAGAGTAATCCTGACATTCAATCCCACCTGTTTGAAAAAAAACACTTGTTGCTCCTATATCATGGCTTATTGATGTGAACAAAAGAGGTTGAGACAAGGGTTCAGGTAAAAATGACTGGCCCTGATATCAAGGCAATGGTTGACATCTGTTGACATCAAGGAACTGGACTTATTGGGAATCAGATCAAACTCTCCAGTGTTTGGTGTCAAACATGGCACAAAGCAAGATGTTCATCATCTCAGTCCTGGGTCACCTCTGTAGGAGATCCTCAGGGTAGCTTCATCTTCACAAATATCTTCAGCTGTTTCATCAATGTCTCCCCTCCCCACCCTCCTCACCATAAGATCCGAAGTGGGGATGGTCACTGAAGGTTCCACAATGTTCAGAACGTTTTGTCCCCCGTCAGCTCCTGAACTTGTCTGTGTCCATGTGCAGCAAGACCCAGGCTCCATTCAGGCTTGTGCTGTTAAAGTATCAGTAACAATCATGTAACAGCACTGCCTGACACTGCACATTCCCACAGTAAAATAAGAATTCATTCATCACCTAACACTGGTTTCACAGGAATATGAGGAAGCCATTCAGCCCATTGACACTATTGGAGATGAACAGGGACAGCCCATTCAGTGCCTCCAGCCTATTACTCAGGAAGAGAAGGAGTCTAGTGTGATGGACCACACCAGAGCCCCTCGAAAATATTTGACGGCAATAGCCAAGACTCGAATGTTTTCTTATTTTAAAGGAAACGTAAAGTGTCTGTTCCAGATGCAATGTGACTGGTCAGACTACTCGGTGTGAAGCAAAACACCATCTACTTAAATACGAAAGAAGAAATAAAACCACAGAAAGAGGAATTTAGAATAACGTAATTCTATTGGATAGTTTAACAGAATAATAGATCTAGGAACTATTACTAATGAACTGTTCCAATACAGGGAAATCCCATAAACACAGCCCTTGGCAAAAAGGAATATTCAGACACAGAATGTCACAAATATTTCTCCAATCCAGGAATTAAAAACAGCATCAAGAGAACTCTCAGAGAGGGTAGCAACCAGGAAATATTCACTGAAGTTTCCAGCTCTGTGGAGACCCCAATAGTTTCTGATGTCACTGAGAAATCAAAACCCAGAGATCCTAATCTGTGAGAGCTGGCCACACTCATTCAGGCTGCATTAAAATAAACCTAAGGCCTCCCTCGCTGTTTACCCAAGTGGTCTTAACTACCCAGCTTGGTAATGATCGTTCAATCTCTCTCATAAAAGAAACCCCGACCAAATAACCTCTTAAAGCTGCAGTATTGTCATACTCGTCAGTACAATGAGCTGTCAAACAGGAACCAGGGGTAACCCAGTCAGGCCCTTGGCCCTGTCCAATTGGACGAGGAAGAAGCCAGTCAGTCCCTTGATTCACTTACACAGGAACAGTAGGAGGCCATTCCCACCTCAATGCACTTACACAGGGGCAGAATGAAGTAATTGATTCTGATTCCTGATGAATGTCTTATGCCCAATACGTCGATTCACCTGCTTTCAGGATGCTGCCTGACGTGCTGTGCTTTTCCAGCAATCGACTCTCTACTCCGATCTCCAGCATCGGCAGTCCTCACTGTCTCTTAATTGATGCTCTGACATGATGCAGAAGCTGCACAGACAGACTGTTCCACGTTGTTCCTCCTGGCTCCGTTGCTCATGATACACATGTAGGACTTTAACATGGTTTTCTAGTGGTGATCAGGGAAGCCATATGTCTTGTGCGAAGTCTCAAGAAGGCATCTTTCATCTCTGAGAAGACAGCCTGGTGTTCCCTAGGTAGGGTGGAAGCTGGTGGGAATGGCTACCTGTTTCAGATAGAAGGTATTGTGGCTGCTGTTGGGGATTGTGAGCAACCTGATGTTCAGTTCAGGGTTCACACGCCGACTGCACAATAACATGGGGAGAGTTAGTAAAGGCATGTAAACTATTAGGAAGGTCACGTTAGACTGATGAATGGATGCTCTCAGTTCAAATAATGGAGATCTTCTTCATCTTGATCTTGTCTAGTGCACGTCCTGTTCAGTGTAACCTGTATGCCTTACTGTGTCCAAGTCTATTTCCACCCTATGATCTGTCTGGCCATGCTTACTATGATCTGTCTCCAATGCTCATAAATAAAGTGTTTCCCTGTACTGAGGTACACGTGGCAATAAATCAAACCAATCAATCCTGGGTAAAGTATGGAATTTCTCTCCCTGTGAATGTCTGTTTTGGAAATAAGTGATCGCTGCCACTCCTCAAGTTTCAGCGTCACCATTTCTTCGTCTCTCACATCTCTACAGATTAAACACTCAGCTTCTTTACTCTATCCTCATGTTACCATCACCCATGTCTGTGGTAAGGAGATCATTCCTTACAAAAGAGATCAAATCTGTAGAGAGTGCCCATAATGCTCTCTAAGGAAGGCTCTACAACAGCAGGAAGATGGCTTTACTTATGTACTCGGATCATCTTACAATGAAGCACAGCCTAACATTGTCTGCACCCATTACTTACACAGGGTTTGATTCAGAGCAGTCAGCATAGACTTGTGATTGGGAGATCAATTCCCAAATTTCTTAGAGTCCTCTGGTGAAGTGACCAAGAATGTTGAGGAGGGCAGTGCGGTAAATGTAGTCTCTATGGATTTCAGTCAGGCTTTTGATAAGGTTTCACATGGCAGGCTGCTCTGGAAGGTTCCATCACGTAGAATATTGGGGGAACTGGCCAATTGGATACACAGTTGGCTTGTTGATGGGAAGCAGAGGGTTTAGTGGAAGGATACTTGTGAGACTGGAGGTTGGGTCCATAGCTTTTTGTTATCTATGATTTGGTTGAGAATATACAAGGCATGATTAGTAGGTTTGCAGATGACACTAAAATAAGTGGCAGCATGATCAGTGAGGAAGTTTCTCAGAAATTGCAGCAGGACCTTAATCAGGTGGGCAAGTGGGCTGAGAAATGGCAAATGGAATTTAATATAAATGTGTGAGGTCTTGCAGCTTGGAATCTCAAATCAAGGTAGGAGTTTCACGGTGAATGGGCGGGTCTTATGGGGTGTAGTGGGCAGAGAGACCTTGGAATTGAGGTGCAAGGTTCCCTGAGAGTGGAGTCACAGGTAGACAGGGCAGTGAAGAAGGCTTTTGACACACTGGCCTTCATCAGGCAGGACATTGAGTATAGAAGTTGGGAATTTATGTTACAGTTACACAGGACTTTGGTAAGGCCGCAATTGGAGTATTGTGTTCAGTTTTGTCAACTTGTTATAGGGAGGATATAATGAAATTAGAACGAGTGTAGAAGAAATTTACAAAGACGTTGCCGGGACCCAATGGTCTGAGTTATAGGGAGAGGTTGGACAAGCTAGGACCTTTTCTTCAGAGTGTAGGAGACTGAGGGGGGACCTTATAGAGCTGTATAAGATCATGAGGGACATGGATAGGGTGAATGCTCTCAGTCTTTCTCCAAAGTTTAGAGAATCGAGGGGAGATCAGTTTAAGGTTAAAGGGGAAGGAATAAAAGGGAACCTGAGGGGCCACTCCTTTACACAGAGGGCTGGTACGTGGATGAGCTGCCAGACGATGTGGCTGAGGGGGGGGGGGGCGGGGGTGTATTAACAACATTTCAAAAGCATAGAACATAGGACATAGAAAAGTACAGCGCAGTACAGGCTCTTCGGCCCTCGATGTTGCGCCGACCGAAGCCTACATAACCTACACTAGCCCAATAACCTCCATATGCTTGTCCAATGCCCGCTTAAATGACCATAAAGAGGGAGAGTCCACCACTGCTAATGGCAGGGCATTCCATGAACTCACGACTCCCTGAGTGAAAGATCTACCCCTAACATCTGTCCTATACCTACCACCCCTTAATTTAAAGCTGTGTCCCCTAGTAACAGCTGACTTCATTAGCGGAAAAAGGTTCTCACTATCTAAACCCCTAATCATCTTGTACACCTCTATCAAATCACCCCTAAACCTTCTTTTCTCCAATGAGAACAGCCCCAAGTGCCTCAGCCTTTCCTCATACGATGTTCCTACCATGCCAGGCAACATCCTGGTAAACCTCCTCTGCACTCGTTCCAATGCCTCCACATCCTTCCTACAGTATGGCGACCAAAACTGCACACAATACTCCAGATGAGGCCGCACCAGAGTCTTATACAAGTGCAACATGACCTCAGGACTCCGGAACTCAATTCCTCTACCAATAAAGCCCAGTACACCATATGCCTTCTTCACAGCACTATTTACCTGGGTGGCAACTTTCAGAGATCTGTGTACATGGACACTAAGATCCCTCTGCTCATCTACACTACCAAGTAGTCTACCATTAGCCCACTAATCCATGTTCTTATTACTCCTACCAAAGTGAATGACTTCACACTTAGCTACATTGAATTCCATTTGCCACCTTACTGCCCAGCTCTGCAACTTATCTATATCCCGCTGTAACCTGCCACATCCTTCTTCGCTGTCCACCACTCCACCGACTTTCATATCATCCGCAAACTTACTCACCGAGGCTTCAAGCCCCTCCTCCAGGTCATTTATAAAAATGACAAACAGCAATGGTCCCAAAACAGATCCTTGTGGAACACCGCTAGTAACTGCACTCCAAGATGAACCTATACCATCAACTACTACCCTCTGTCTCCTTCCAGCCAGCCAATTCCTAATCCAAACCTCTAATGCACCCTCAATGCCATACCTCCGTAGTTTTTGCATTAGCCTGCCATGGGGTACCTTATCGAACGCCTTGCTAAAATCCATATACACCACATCTACTGCTTTCCCCTCGTCCACCTCCTTAGTCACCTTCTCGAAGAATTCAATAAAGTTTGTGAGGCATGACCTGCCCTTCACAAAACCATGCTGGCTATCCTTGATCACATTATTCTTATCCAGATGTTCATAAATCCTATCCCTTACAATTCTCTCTAAGACTTTGCCCACAACAGAAGTGAGACTCACTGACCTATAGTTACTCGGGCTGTCCCTGCTCCCCTTCTTGAACAAGGGGACCACATTCGCTGTCCTCCAGTCTTCTGGCACTATTCCCGTAGACAACGACGACATAAAAATCAAGGCCAATGGCTCTGCTATCTCCTCCCTAGCTTCCCAGAGGATCCTAGGATAAATGCCATCAGGCCCAGGGGACTTATCTATTTTCATCCTTTCCAGTATTCCCCAGACCTCTTCCCTACGTACCTCAAGGCCATCCCTTCTAATCACTTGTGACTCAATATTCACATCAGCAACAGTGTCCTTTGGATAAATATGTGGATAGGAAAGGACTTGAAGGATATGGGCCAACTGCAGGGAAATGGGGTTAGTGTGAATGGACATTTACAAGGTGGAGTCAAATCCCTTCGTAAATTAAAACCAAACACCCAGAAAAGCTCGCCTCACATCGTAATCTGTTTAAATATGAGTGACACAGATCTCCCACATTCCACTATTAAAACAAAAATTAGCAAGTTCGTTTCTTAACTTTAATAGTGAACACTAAACAAAAACTATTCGCAAATACAAGCCCCTCTTTTCTTAACTACTTACTATCTGACTCCAACTCTGTAAAAAAAATACTGTTCTAACAACCTACACATTAAACGTTACAATCTCAAGACCACACAGTCTCTATCTTCCCCGCTGTGTTCACTCTTTCAGCTGCTGGTGTCCCTGGGTCATGTTTTATTTTTAATGCAAGTATGTTTTACATGAACATGTGTCTTTGATAGAGAGTGTTTGAGATGGCCAGTTCGCACTCCTGCTCTACAGCAGTTACTCTGCTGTTGGATGGCAGTGGCTCTCCCTATATTTTCAAAATGCTGGGTTCATTTACTTCCCATGATACAATAATTCTCATAATTTGATTGATTTCCAGGTGTACGAACAATAATATTCAAATTCCATTGGCTTCTGATATTATGAGCATTATTTAAAGTCTTTGATTGCAGTTGAATTGCCGTCAAAACAGCAACCAACACTCACGCTTCCATTTCCCAGTTTATTGTTACATTTGGAACAGTCTGACCATTAGCTGGCATCTGTGGCTGTACTTTCGATTCAGCAAAATCCGTCCTATCTTAAAGTGAACAGACATTGATTAGATTCCAGGCAGTAACACACCCCGGGCTATCTGTTATTCTGTATACTAACCTCCTTGAACCCCTCGATTAGATTCCAGGCCGTAACTCACTCTGAGCTATCTGTTATTCTGGATATAACCCACCCTGAACACCTCAATTCGATTCCAGGCTGAAAATCACTCCGGGGTATCCGTTATTCTGTTTATAAACCACTCTGAACCCCTCAATTAGATTCCAGGCTGTAACTCAGTCCGGCGTATCTGTTATTCTGCATATAAACCACCCTGAACCCCTCAATTAGATTCCAGGCTGTAACTCAGTCCGGGGTATCCGATATTCTGCATGTAAACCACCCTGAAGCCCTCAATTCGATTCCAGGCTGTAACTCACTCTGGGCTACCTGTTGTTCTGTATATAAACCAACCTGAATACCTCGATTCGATTCCAGGCTATAACTCACTGCGGGCTATCTGTTATTCTGTATATAAACCACTCTGAACCCCTTGACTCGATTCCAGGCAGTAACGTCCTGTCCAGGGTTGAAAGGGAAGGCTGGTAGCTATAGGGAATGCTGGCTGACTAAAGAAATTGAGGGTTTGGTTCAGAAAAAGAAGGAAGCATATGTCAGGTATAGACAGGATAGATTCTAACCCATGTCCATGGATTCCAGGCTGTAACTCACTCCAGGCTATCTGTTATTCTGAATATAAACCACCCTGAACCCCTTGATTAGATTCCAGATTGTAACTCACTCTGGGGTATCTGGTATTCTGTATATTAACCACCCGAAACTCTCGATTAGATTCCAGTCTGGAACTCACTCCGGGCTATCTGTTATTTTGTATATAACCCACCCTGAACGAATTGATTTGATTTCACTTCCTGACATGTTAAGCTCATGTTTCCAACACAATCTAATCTCAATAATGATCAATGTATCACTGGTCCTCCTATCTGCTGGCACTACCATCATGTTAACTTTCTGATGTTTACGTACATGATTACCTGTAGCAGTGAGTCGCAGGGAGACAGAATGGTGCTGAACACATTTGGCACATTTGCCTTAATCAGTCAGAGCATTGAGTATAGGAGTTGTGGTGGTATGGTGCATCTGTACAGGATGTTGCTGAGACCACTTTAAGAATACTGCGTACAACTCGGTTTTCTGCAGAAATGACTTACACGGATGTTCCAGGACTGGAGGCTTGAGCTATTGGGAGAGGCTGATTATGTTGAGGTGTTTCCCCCTGGAGTGTCAGACGTTGAGAGGCAACATGATAGAGGTTTATAAAATCATCAGGGGCATGGATATGCTGAACAGCCATGTTCTGCTCCCAAGGATAGGGGAGTCCAGAACAAGAGGGCAGAGGTTGGAGGGGAGATGGCGAATGATTTAGAAGGGAACTGAAGGTAAATATTTCACACAGAGAGTGGTGTGTGTACAGAAAGTGCTGTCAGAGGAAGTGGTCAAGGCGGGTACAATCACAGCGGGAATATTGGCCAAATGCTGGCAAATTGGTCTAAATCAGATTTGATATCTGATCGGAGTGAACAGATTGGACTAATGGGTCTGTTTCCATTCTGCCTGACTCTCTGATTCTATAAGAGGGATGACAAATAATTCTGAAAGAACCTTTCCAGTCAGAATTCTCTTCAGTGGAAGGTTATCGTTTCTCTATGTTCACATTGATTGAAAGCTGCGTTAGTTAAATATTTGACAGAGAAGTGAGTCATGCATAATGGGATATAGACAGGGAAGTGGGGCTGAGACCACAACCTGATCAGCCACGAACTTAGTGCCTGGTGGAGAAGGCTCAAAGTATCTAATGACCCACTCCTGCTCCTCACTTCCATGTTTCTGTGTTCCATTCAGCCCCTCAAACCTGCTAGACAGGAGCAGTTGGAGGTTACTTACTCCTATAAGATGTTGCACAGAAACACAGGAGACCATTCAGCCCCTCAGTACTGTCCCACGTGGTTTGAAGTGAGTTGGGAAATGTAATTGGAAAACCCAGGCTGGGTACGAAGTAGACCCCTCATCTCTCTTCACAGAGCTTCCCTCTCTGCAACTTGTGCTTCATTTGTTAGTCATGTTGTACACTCAGATTCAGTGTGAATACAGCCGCCCCCCGCCTCCCCCATACCTCACTCAGGGATGGCTCACAAAATCCTCTGGTCTCCCTGTCTGCAACATTACATAACAGAACATTCATGAAAATAACACCCACTAACTTTCCAATAACAGAATGGGAGAACATCAGAAACAGGGGCAGGTTGTTCACTCCCCAAGCCTGCCTTGCCCTTCTTTAAGATCGTGACTGATCCGCTCTTCGTCTCAAATTTTCTTTCATATCCAATTCTTCATAGCCCTCAACGCTCTGACAGGTTAATGTCCATACACCTCCTCTTCAAATACGTTTAGTCATCTAGCTTCCCGAACACCCTTGAGGAGAGAAATCCTGACATTCAATCCCACCTGTTTGAAGAAAACACTTGCTGCTCCTATATCATGGCCTATTGATGTGAACAAAAGAGATTGAGACAAGGGTTCAGGTAAAAATGACTGGCCCCGATATCAAGGCAGTGTATGACTTCTGTTGACATCAAGGAGCTTAACAAATCTGAACTTAATGGGAATCAGAGTAACCTCTCCAGTGTTTGGGGTCAAACATGGCACAAAGGAAGATGGTCATCATCTCAGTCCTGGGTCACCTCTGTGCGAGATCCTCAGGGGAGCTTCCTCTTCACAAACACCTTCAGCTGCTTCATCAATGTCTCCCCGCTCCCACCTTCCCCACCATAAGATCAGAACTGGGGATGGTCGCTGAAGATTCCACAATGTTCAGAACATTTTGTCCCCCGTCAACTCCTGAACTGGTCTTTGTCCATGTGTAGCAGGATCCAGACTCCATTGAGACTTGTGCTGTTAAATGGTCCGTGACATTCATGTAACAGCACTGGTGGGCACTGCACATTGCCACAGCAAAACAAGAGTTCATTCAATACCTCACGCTGGTTTCACAGGAATATGAGGAAGTCATTCAGCCCATAGACACTATTGGAGATGAACAGGGACAGCCCATTCAGTGCCTCCAGCCTATTACTCAGGAAGAGAAGGAGTCTAGTGTGATGGGCCACACCAGAGCCCCTCGAAAATATTTGATGGCAATAGCCTAGAGTCTAATGTTTTCACATTTTAAAGGAAATGCAAAGTGTCTGTTCCAGACACTTGGGGAGTGAAGCAAAACACCATCTACTTAAACACGAAAGATAAAATGAAACCAAAGAAAGAGGAATTTAGCATAACGTAATTCTATTGGACAGCTTAACAGAATAATAGATCTAGAACTATTACTAATGAACTGTTCCAATACAGGGAAATGCCATAAACACAGCCCTTGGCAAAAAGGAATATTCAGACACAGATTGTCACAAACATTTCTCCAATCCAGGAATTAAAAACAGCATCAAGAGAAATTTCAGACAGAGTAGCAACCAGGAGACCTTCACTGAAGCTTCCAACTCTGTGGAGACCCCAATAGTTTCTGATGTCACTGAGAAACCAAAACCCAGAGATCCTAATCTGTGAGAGCTGGCCACACCCATTCAGGCTGCATTAAAGTAAATACAAGGCCTCCCGAGCTGTTACTCAAGTGGTCTTAACTACCCAGCTTGGTAACGATCGTTCAATCTCTCTCTTAAAAGAAACACGGACAAAATAACCTCTTAAAGATGCAACATTGTCACACTAGTCAGTACAATGAGTTGTCAAACAGGAACCAGGGTTAACCAGTCAGGCCCTTGGGCCTGTCCAATCGGATGAGGTTGAAGCCAATCACTCCCTTGAGTCCCTTATACAGGAACAGCAGGAGGCCATTCCCACCTCAATGCACTTACACGGGGGCAGAATGAGGTAATTTTTGCTGATTCCTGATGCTGCCTGACCCGCAGTGCTTTTCCAGCAATTGATGCTCTACTCTGATCTCCAGCATCGACAGTCTTATGTGTCTCCTAATTGATGCTCTAACATGATGAACAAGTGGGGCAGAGGCTGCACAAACAGACTGTTCCACGTTGTTCCTCTTGGCTCTGTTGCTTATGATACACATGTGGGACTTTAACGTGGTTTTCTCGTGGTGAAGGGGGAAGCCATATGTCTTGTGTGAAGTCTCAAGAAGGCATCTTCCATCTCCGAGAAGCCAGCCTGGTGTTCTCTATGTCGGGCGGAAGTTATTGAGAATGGATACCTGTTTTAGACGGAGGTATTCTGGCTGCTGTTGGGGATTGTAATTAACCTGACGTTCAGTACAGGGTTCATTCACCGACTGCACAATGACGTGGGGAGAGTTAATTAAGACATATAAACTATTAGGAAAGACACGTTAGACTGATGAATGGACTCTCTAAGTTCAAATAATGCTGATCTTGTTCATGTTGACCTTGTCTAGGGCACGTCCTGTTCAGTGTATCCTGTATGCCTTCCTCTGTCCAAGTCTATTTCCACCCTATGATCTGTCTGGCCATGCTTACTATGATCTTCCTCCACTGCTCATAAATAAAGTGTTTCCCTGTACTGAGGTACACGTGACAATAAATCAAACCAATCAATCCTGGGTAAAGTATGGAACTTCTCTCCCTGTCAATGTGTCTTTTGGAAATAAGTGATCGCTGCCACTCGTCGTGTTTCAGCGTCACCATTTCTTCATCTCTCACAGCTCTACAGATTAAACACTCAGCTTATTCACTCTATCCTCATGTTACCATCACCCGTGTCTGTGGTAAGGAGATCATTCCTTACAAAGGACATCAAATCTGTAGAGAGTGCACCAAATGTTCTCTCAGCAAGGCTCTACAACAGCAGGAAGACGGCTTTACTTATGTACTCGAATCATCTTACAATGAAGGACAGCATACCATTGACTGCACCCATTACGTACACAGGGTTTGATTCGAAGCAGTCAGCATAGACTTGTGAGTGGGAGATCATGCTTCCCAAATTTCTTAAAGTTCTTTGATGAAGTTACCAGGATGTTTGATGAGGGCAGAATGGTAGATGTAGTCTCTATGGATTTCAGTAAGGCCTTTGATAAGGTTCCACATGGCAGCTGCTCAGGAAGGTAACTTCTAGTAGAATGCGGGGGGAACTGGCCAATTGGATACACAGTTGGCTTGATGGTAGGAAACAGAGGGTTGAGTGGAAGGATGCTTGTCAGACTGGAGGCTTGGTCCATTGCTGTTTGTTATCTATGATTTGGTTGAGAATGTACAACTTATGATTAGTAAGTTTGCAGATGACACTAAAGTAAGTGGGAGCATGGTCAGTGAGGAAGTTTATCAGAAATTGCAGCAGGACCTTAATCAGGTGGGAAAGTGGGCCGAGAAATGGCAAATGGAATTTAATATTGATGCGTGATGTCTTACATTTTGGGAACTCAAATCAAGGTAGGAGTCTCATGGTGAATGGGAGGATCTTCAAGGGTGTAGTGGGCAGAGAGACCTTGGAGTTCAGGCGCACGGTACTCTGAGAGTGGAGTCACCAGTAGGCAGGGCAGTGAAGAAGTCTTTTGGCACATTGGCCTTCATCAGCTAGGACATTGAGTATAGAAGTTGGGAATTTATGTTGCAGTTACGCAGGACTTTGGTAAGGCTGCACTTGGAGTATTGTGTTCAGTTTTGTCACGTTGTTATAGGGAGGATGCTATTAAATTAGAAAGAATGCAGAAGAAATTTACAAAGACGTTCCCAGGACCCAATGGTCTGAGTTAAAGGGAGAGGTTGGACAAGCTAGGACCTTTTCTTTAGCATGTAGGAGACTGAGGGAGTCCTTATAGAGCTGAATCAGATCATGATGGTGGGGTTAATGCTCTCAGTCTTTTTCCCAGGTTTAGAGAATCGAGGACGAGAGAGAATCAGTTTAAGGTTAAAGGGGAAGGAATAAAAGGGAACTTGAGGGGCCAGTTCTTTACACAGAGGCTGGTATGTGGATGAGCTGCCCGCAGGTGTGATTGAAGGAGATACATTAACAACATTTCAAAAGCATTTGGATAAATATGTTGATAGGAAAGGACTGGAAGGATATGGGCCAACTGCAGGGAATTGGGGTTAGCGTGGATGGACATTTACAATGTAGAGTCGAAACCCCTCTGTTAATTAAACCCAAACACCCAGAAAAACTCGCCCCACCTTGTAATCTGTTAAAATATGAGTGATACAGATCTCCTACATTCCACTCTTTAAACAAAAATTAACAAGTTAGTTTATTAACCTTAATAGTGAACACTAAACAACAACTATTCACAATTACAAGCTCCTCTTTTCTTAGCTACTTACTATTTGAATCCAACTCTGTAAAAATATTCTGTTCCAACAGCCCACATATTAAACATTACAATCTCAAGACCACACAGTCTCTATCTTCCCCACTGTGTTCACTCTTCCAGCTGCTGATCTCCCTGGGTCATGTTTTTATTGCAAGTAGGTTTCCATGAACATGTATCTTTGTTAGAGAGTGTTTGAGATGGTCAGTTAGCACTCCTGCTCTACAGCAGTTACTCTGCTGTTGGATAGCAGCGGCTCTCCCACCAGTGTTCAAATTCTGGGTTTATCTACTCCCGTTGATACAAAAATTCTCATAACTTGATTGCTTTCCAGGTGTCCAAACAATAATATTCAAGTTCCGTTGGCTTCTGGTATCCTGAACGTTATTTAAACTCTTTGGTTGTATTTGAATTGTTGTCAAAACAGCAACCAAAACTCAGGTATCCATTTCCCAGCTAATTGTGACATATGGAACAGCCTGACATTTAGCTGGCATCTGTGCTGTACATTCTATTCAACAAAACCCGTTCTATTTTAAAGTGCCCATACATACTTTCGGCTTCATAAGACCTCCCTTCTTCAGAAAAAAAAAGAACCATCAGAATGATAAGATGGCTTCGTTTCTTTTCCTCTTATTCTTAATCCCATTATTATGAAATACAAAAGTATTAATCTCAGTTATGTCATTGATATTAATTTTGTACACCTATTTAAACTGGAATAAGTCAAATCTTATTTAAAGTTTATCCTTTAAATCCGCGATAACACATCTGCTATCACATTTTAGGATCAACAGCATGTACATTTTGTAAATTTAAAGTTGGTGTGATACGACCCCAATGACATCCTTTCATATTCTGGTCTTTAAATATTCCAAAAAACGTGAGAGGTTTGTCGTTGTCCACAACAATCTCCGACAATTTATTTGTCACATAAACATTGAAATATTGTCAGGTCAGTGCAAAACGTAATCATTCTTTTTCAATAATGGAGAATGTTGTATTTTTCTTTCTGGTGGATATTGCGTTTTTTCGACAAGTAGCCAATTAGCCATTCAAATCCATCATAACCTTTCTGTATCAATACATCTCCAAGCCCTATATCCCTAGAAGCAAATAGAATTTTCAAAGGGTTTCAAAATATTTGGTGTAGCTAAAACTGGTGCGGTGATTAATCCTGCTTTAAAATTCTCAAATGCCTCCTGGCATTGTTCTGTCTACCACAATTCTGTGTTCTTCTTTACTAAGTCCATCAGTGGTGCCAATACGCTGCTGAAGTTTGGAACAAACCTCCGATAGAATCCACTCAGTTCCAAAAATCGAAGCATCTCTTTCTTCGAGGATGGTTGTGGAAATTCCTCAAAGCCCTTTGTCTTTGTGTTCCATGGGATCAACCTTCCATGTCCAATGTTATGTCCCAAGAACGTCACCTCTGCCTTTGCGAATTCTGTTTTCTTTAAGTTTATTACCAAGTTTGCTTCTTCTAATCGTTCAACATGCTCTGCCAACTGTAACATGTGAGCTTTCAATCACTTGCTAAAGGTCACTACATCATACAGATAAGCTGCACAATTTGTTCATCTGACCATAACTCTGTTCTTGAGTCACTAAACCTGGCTTTGACGGGAACACCTATCACTGGTGGCAATACTAATATGTCATCCCCACAGGAAATCGTCAAAATTTCAGAGTTTTTATCTGCCACGTGCTTCATTTTATACTGTGCCCTTCAGGTGCTGTTTAGCGAACTCACCTACTCCATCTAATCTCTCCCTCACCTCACATACATAATCCGAGTATGAGATCTCTGACTTTGGTCCTGTCAACTTATATTCAATTAATTCCAAAGGACCTCTCACTTCATGTACAAATATTAACTCAAAGGAAGTAAACTGAGTAGATTTATTTGGGACAAATATTTTTTGTCTAATGGCAAACAATTCAATGAGACACCTTCATTCCAATAATTCTGGTAATCCTGACAGTACACTGTTAATATGGTCTTCAGCGTCTGATGCTAACTTTCCAAGGCTCCCTGGGATTCAGGATGGGACGCCCTTGATTTAAACTGCTGTATGCCTAAGCTATCCATGACTTCCTTAAACAGCTGATTGGTAAAATAAGACCTTGGTCTGAATGAATCTCTGCGGAGCCCACAGTGACTAAAGAAAGCTACCAACTCCTCCACCTCCCTTTTTACCTTAACACTCCATAATAGAATTGCCTTTGGAAATCTGGTAGACACATCCATTATGGCTAGCAAATATTAGTTTCCACTTTTATTTTAGATAGGGGAGCGACACAACTCATCATAACCTACGTGAAATGTTCTTCGAATGGAGGAATTCGTAACAAAGGTTCTGGCTTTATTGCTGCCTGTGACTTATCTACCATTTAGAATGTTTGACATGTGCAACAAATAATAACCACGTCCTTGTGCATTCCAGGCCACTAGAAATGCCTCTGTACCTTAACCTGATTCTTCTGTACAGCTAAGTGACCCCCTGTAGTTAGTTTATGTGCTACCCGTAACACTGTACGCTACCTCTAAAACAATCTGGTGCACGTCGGCCCACTTCCCTTCTGCACTAACCTATCGGGGTCTCCATTTTAATTTTAGCATTCTATCTTTAAGTTCACAACGTTCGACAATATATTATGATTCATTTTCTGTGTATGTGCATGTGTATGTGTGTGTGAATGTGAGTATATATCTATTGTAAGTCCATTAGCCTTTCAGGACTAAACCCCTCTGCCTGATCCTCTGCCTGTTCAGGTTTTTCCTGCACCGTGACATCAAACAGGGTGTCAGTTCACTGCACATCAACTCCTTTGGCTTTTTATTACCGTTGTCCTTCCTGCTCTAACTTATGACAGTGGAATCTTGTTACTATACAGTCTGGAAAAATCCTGGGTATTTTTCTTTTAACTCCCCAATTCCTTTCTTTTCCTTTTGCCTTCTCCAATACAAGGGGTGCCACTCCCACCTTGGATCCTGTTAAATCGTTCACAAGAATAAACTGTATTCCTGGAAATGACACTCTGTTACTCACTGTCACTGTTACTTCCCCAACCTTGATTTGGCATTCCATCCTGATGTTACACAAGGGAATACTTAATTTCTAACCCCATTCCACAAATTGTTACGATCTTGATTAATATGTCAGAAAGAGTGAAAATACTTTCATCTTTCACTATTAGAGGCCGAGAGAAAGTGAGGGCTGCAGATGCTGGAGATGAGAGTTGAAAAGTGTGGGGCTGGAAGAGCATAGCCAACCAAGCAGCATCCGAGGGGCAGAAGAGTTGACGTTTAGGCATAAATTCTTCATCCGGAAAGTGGGGGCTGGGGTAAGGGAGAGGGAAGGGGGCCGAGAAAAAATAGGAGAGTGGGAGTGGAGCTGGGTGGAAGATAGCTTGGAAGGCGATAGGTAGATGCAGGTGGGGTGTGATGGTGATAGGTCGGAGAGGAGGGTGTTGTGGATAGGTGGTTGGACAACTAGAACCCTCAAACTAGAACCATCATCAACGTTGACTTCACCAAATTCCAAATCTCCCCTCCCCCAACCTCTCCCAGATTGAACCATTCAACCTAGCACTGCCCTTTTGAAATCCCGAACCGGCCATCTTCCTGCCCACCTACCGACTCCACCCTCCCCTCTGACAGATCACTGTCACTCCCACCTACATCATCTTTTCGCCTTCCCAGTGACCCTACCATCAGCCCAGCTACTACCCTTGTATTTATCTTTCAGCCCCATTGTCCCCCCACCACATTCCTGACGATGGGTTTCTGCCTGAAATTCGATTGTTCTGCTGTTCGGAAGCTGCCTGATCTGTTGTGCTTTTCCGGCGCTTCACTTCTCAACTATTCGAGACTGAGCAGATCCGATATCTCACAAAATTATAACTTCTTGTCCTTCTCCCTCCGTTCTTTCTGAGTAAACTTTATCTACAGAGGCGAATTCTTTCAGAGATCGGGTACTAACTCCATACCCAGACCCTGCCTCGGCTGTGCACTTTCCTGCAGCTCCTCAGCTCTACTTGGGGTCTCCTTTACTCGTTTCACTAATGCCACTGGGCTTAGCCTCTTCTGCCACATCTTTCCCCAAAGTGCCTTCCTTCAACGACCACCACTGTGTCCCACCTTACTGCCGTGAAACCACCTTTTCCCAGCGCCCTTCTTAAACCATCAGCACTGGAATTTTATGTGTTCCATGCCCTTATAGTGAGAACACCTGAGGCCTTTCACCACCTTTCAACCCCTTTGGGCTACCTTTTTCACTTGTGGTAAACTATTGTGCGCTACTGTTCGCTTTGTAATGTGTGATCTTCACTTCTTCCAATTTCTATCCCTCACAGGATGAAAATTCTCCTGGAAGCTAAATTTCATCTCATGCACCAATGCAGATTTACCTGCCATCTCTGACACGCTTCTCGCTTCTTAAACTTGCTGTTCATGCACATGAATTCTTACCGTCTCTGGAAGTGAGTCTTTAAACATGTCCAGCAAAATAATCTCCCTTCAAGCCTCACAGGTCTTATCTATTTGTAAGTCCAGCACCCAACTATCAAAATGACTGTAGTTAATTCTTTTAAACTTAACTTAAGTCTGACCTGGTTCCGTCTCTGTTTTTATGAACCTCTGTCTATATGCTTCTGGTACCAATTCATAGTCAATCAAAATAGCCAATTTGACATCTGCATAATCTCTTGACCCCTCATCTGATAGCGCTGCACATACCTCACCAGCTGTGCCCACCAGCTTAGTCTGAACGAGCATTACCCACAAGTTCACTGGACACACCATCTGCCGAGCCATTTTTTCAAATGAAGTAAAAAAGGTTTTGACATTTTTCTCACCGAAATATGGCAAACCACTAACATAGTTGTATACATCCTGACGTTCTCCCTTCAACTCCATCCTGTTAATTTAACTTTCTTGTCTAAATCCCAACTTCTGAATCTCAAATTCTCTCTCTCTTTCTTTTTCCTCTCCTTCTCTTTTTTCTCTCTCTTTTTCAGACTCTTTCTTTATCTTCTAACTTCAGTTGCCATATTTGCAATTTAAGTTTTTTTATATCTCTACTGCACTTGTCTGTTTCTTTGATACATCAAAGTGCTTGACCAACTCCATTATCATTTCTACTTTCCTTTTGTCCCTGGTTAAACCCAATTCTAACGTATTTGCTAATTCTAAAAATGTCCCCCTTCTGTCCTTCTAAACTTTCTTGGCAAATTTGGGAACCTCTTTAGTAATGTTATTAGCCATTTCCCTCATTTTTAATTTAAACAACCACCAGTAAACAAAATTAAACAGATTTTCCGACTGGTTTTATTTGAAGATCTAGGTCACTAATTGCAACGTGTTGGAATTTGCTGGTACATTTTGTACCCGAAATCTGTTCAAATATGTCCACGTCCCATACGGCAGGGCCCCAAACTGTGAACACATCTATGTCGAGCACTTCTGTTAATTAAAACCACAAACCGAAGAAAGCTCACCTCACCTCGTAATCTGTTAATACATGATTAGATTAGATTAGATTTACAGTGTGGAAACAGGCCCTTCGGCCCAACAAGTCCACACCGACCCGCCGCCCACCCATTCCCCTACATTTACCCCTTAACTAACACTACGGGCAATTTAGCATGGCCAATTCACCTGACCCTGCACATCTTTGGACTGTGGGAGGAAACCGGAGCACCCGGAGGAAACCCACGCAGACACGGGGAGAACGTGCAAACTCCACACAGTCAGTCGCCTGAGGCTGGAACTGAACCCGGGTCTCTGACGCTGTGAGGCAGCAGTGCTCACCACTGTGCCACCGTGCCACCCATGAGTGACAAAGAACTCCGAAATTCCACTAATAAAAGAAAAATAACAGTTTGTGTGTATGTAAGTTAGCTCGCTGTGCTTAAAGGTGTGTTTTCTGACAATTCGACACTATGACGAGGTAACATAATCAGTGAGAGTCTCTGCTGAGGTGCTGGTGGTATGTCACGCCTCTCTATTTATCGGTCCTGGGTTCTTAAGATGGGTGATGTCATTTCCAGTTCTTTTTTTTTACAAGAGAAGGTAGATAGGATCTAAATGGATGCGTTTATTGATGGACTTCTGGTCAGAATGTCATTCCTCTAAGAACGTCGTTGCGTGTCTTAGTATGTGTGTGCTGTCCCAATCAAAGTGGTGCCCTTCTTTGTCTGGATGTATGGAACATAGTGATATTGAGTCATGTCTTTTGGTGGCCAGTTGGTGTTCATGTATCCTGGTAACACAACAACAGGGCCATTTCAATGACGGAAAAGTGATTTTATATACACTGTTTAATTAATGTGTGTGTGCAGATATGTAACATTTTTAATATGTGCACAACACATTCTAAATGAAAAACGGAGTCACAGTTAACTAAAAGTGATACATATGATGTATTAAATTTATAAAACATTAAAACATCATTTGATTCTCATCTAAAATGATATGTTCCCCTTCTCTCAATGTTCCCTCCTTTTCTGGAATTCTCCACTCCAATCTCTCATTCTTATCAGGATGTGTATTATAAATTCTTGCTTCTGGTGTCCCAACTTATTTCAGTTAATCCCCTTTCTACCAGAATTCAATATATTGGCCTGTTGGGTACTTTCCAAAGCTAGTGTCTGTCATATTATTGGAGATAAAAATTCTGGCATCAGAGCCAACATTTGAACACATTGCTCTGTTGTACATGCACTATACAAAGGACCACAGCACACAGGAATTGGCAAAACATTGAGGGATGTACATCTACTTCTTTCGATGATCTAGTTTTCTCATTTTTCACATTTCCTCATCTATATTGTCTCGCTCTTTCTCTCTTTGTATCTAGTTAAGAAATTTACCAATTATTCTTTGCGTCCCTTCTCTCAAAGCTTCTTCTTTCGGTTTATATCTATTGCTCGCTTCTAGATGTAATGTGATTATAATTGAGCAATGCAACTGCAAAGACATTCAGGAGGAGCTGGCCAGAGTTAATTGGAAGGGGAGCTGAGCAGGGCAGACCATGGAGCAGCAAAGGCAGGAATTTCTGGGGATATCTCGGAGGATATCAGAAATTTTCCCAAAGGAGATGAAACATACTCATGGGAGGACAAGGCAGCCATGAGTGATAAGGCATCAAAACAAAAGAGGAAACATACAATGTGGTGAAGATGATTGGGAATCCAGAGAATTCATTGGCTCTGAAACTACATAACGCTGACATCACTGATATTACAGAGCTCTTAATCATGGTCAGGGAGAGAAACAGAGGAAACATTCACTTTAAACACAGAAGATGGTATTACTCAAGGAAATAGATGCTGATGAATTAAACAATTGAATTAAAATCAGTTAATTGGTTTTGCAGAATGTGTCAGATTGAAAGCATGACACGGGTAGAGACCCTCAGCAGAATGAGAGTATGAAAATGGAAGTATTTCCACATCAGAAACCAGAGTAGGTCACTGAGTACATGACTGATGGGTGAATGGGTCTCGATGTGAAATAAGGGACATAGAGAGCAGAATTTCATTGCACATATTGCAGCTCAAAACTGCGTATTTATGTAGTGCTGTTGACTACAGCAGCAGGAGAAGCAGAACAGCATTCAACCACAACCTATATCTTTTAGCCTCGAATAATTTCCTCAGTCTGTCATTACTATCAATACGATCTATGTTTCAGTAATGACTGTGGGTGACATGACTGGGTCTGAACCACGTGAACCTAAATCTGATGCTAACCCATTAAAGCTACCACATTTGACCAACAGATCTGATCGAAGCTCCGCAATCCTGTCACATTCTGAGATAAATGGTGATAAATGATTAAACAAATGACTGGAGCAAAGGGCTCCACAAATATCCCCATCCTAAATAATTGAACAGTCCTGCACATCAGTGTAAAAGACCAGGATGTGGTATCTGCACCAACCTCAGCCAGAAGTGTTGAGTTGATGATCCACCTCACCCTCGCCATGATACCCACAGAATCACAGATGCCAGGCTTCAACCAATTCAAATTGCTGAACGTGACATGAAGAAATAGCTGAACACAGCACGTACGAAAAAGGCAATGGTCCTTGACCCCATTCCTGTAATAGGATTGAAGACTTGTGCTGCACAACAAGCCGTGTCCCTGCGGAAGCTGTTTCATTCCTGCTCCAACTCTGACATCGCCCTGGTAATGTGGAAAATTAATCAACTATGTCCAGTTCCTAAGAGGATTATAATTACAATCTGACTAGTTACCTCCCCCTCAGACCCACCACGACAGTCAAATTTGTGGGAGTTCTTTTTGACAGAGTTATCAAGCAGCACAGAAATAACCTGCTCAGTATGATTTCAGATAGGTCCCCATGTAGAGATGGTGCTGCTGTGGAAAGTTCACTGGATTACTAATCCAGACCAAGCTAATGCTCTAGCAGCTGGTGTAAGTTAAACACAATTGACAAAATATTAAGATGTAAAATCTGGTGTCAGTAATAGTGACCTTCAAGCCAATGTCGATTGTAAACACCAATTTGCTTCACAAATGTCCTTTCAGGAAGTGATCTCCTGTGCTTTCCTGGTCTGGCCTAAACGTGACTGCAGGCACACAGACATGTGATAAACTCTTCAATGGTCTCTGAATCCACCAAACAAGACATTCTATTGTATCAAACTGTTCCAAGTTCTAAAGGATAAAACCAGACAGAACACCCGGTCCCAGCCTCAGTATCGGAAAAAGGGAATGAGAAACACAGTCCTGTTGACCCTGCAGAGATCTCCTTCCTAACATCTGAGAGCTTGTGACAACATTTACAGACTACATAGAAACATCGGGAATGGAGTAGGCCATACAACACATTGAGCCTTCCCCATTCCAGTTCATGTTCAAATATCTCCTCAATGAACTTTTCCCACATCCCTTAATGTGATTAACCATGATTAACCATGGGAAGCTATAAAGTAGGAAGTGCAGTAGTCCATTTGGTCTGTCGAGTTTGCTACCCAATTCAATATAATGATACCTGGCCCTTTATTTCCATATCGTTCTCCGTCTCTCCCACCATTCCTTTCCTATCTCTAAATTCTTATTTATATTCAGTGTCTTGGCTTCCAGGTTCGAGCGCATTCCCCACGTTCACCAGTTGCTGAGTGCAGACATTTATTGTCATCTCATTGCAGAATGGTCTGGCTGTACCTAATACTGTGGATCCCTGTTTTAGACACCACAGCCTGGGGAATTATTATCCCTGCTTCCAATCCGTCTCACCCTGTCAGAGCTTTATATATCTCACTGAGATCTCCAGCCATTTTCCTAAACCCCATGGAATACAGGCCCAGTCGCCCCAAACTCTGCTCCCACAACAAGCCTGTCATCACAAAGATAGGTCTGGTCATCCTTCACTGCATTCCCTCAATTTCAGGTTTGTCCTTTATTAGATACGGAGACCAAAACAGCACACAATACTGCACAGTGTTTGAGATGGGGTCTCACCAACGCTCTGTAAAGCTGCAGTAAGACACCCTTATTCCTGGACTCAAATCCCCCTGAAATGAAGGTCAGCACATTATTGATCTTCCTAACTGCTTTTTGCTCCTGCAATATTGCTTTCAGTGACTGGTGTACAGGGAGATCCAGATCCTTTGCAATGTTACAGCTCCCCAGTTGGTAGGTCTATGTACACTGGGCAGCGTGTGAATGCCATTCCCAATATTGACTTCTGGCTTCAGACCTCACTGTGCTGCAGGGACCATGGAGGGCCGCGCAGAAGGAAACAACAAAAAGGCGCATACGTCGCTTTTCAGATTAACATGTTTCAAACAATCCTTTTTCAAACGAAAAGCTGCCAATCTCTTGTTCCCACCAAAGGGCACACTGTCACCTCAACCCACCTTGCTCTCCATCTGCCACGTATTTGCCCATTCACTCCACTTGTATTAGTCACCTTGAAGCTTTTTTACAACCTTCTCACCCACTCAGAATCCAACATACTCTAGTTCTATCAGCAGGTTGGGATATATTGCATTTGATTCCCGCAACCAAATGTTTAATGGTTATTGTGAACAGCTGGGACCCGAGCACCGATCCCTGTGATACCTCAGCAACCTTCCTCTGTCAAAAAAATCTGTTTTTTCAATTTATTTAATTCATGAATCTGGGTGTGACTGGCTGGGCCAGCAATTATTGCCTGTCCCTGGTTGCCCCTTGAGAAGGTGGTGGTGAGCTGCCTTGTTGAACCGCTGCAGGCCACTGTGGATTCAGTGATGGTAACACTATTGAATGCCAAGGGGCAGGTTAGATTGTATTTTAGTGTTGAGGGTAACAGTCTGGCAATGGTGTGACGTGAATATTACTTGCCACTTGTCAGCCTGGATACTGTCCAGATCTTGTCGCATTTGGACATGGCCTGCAGTATTTGACGAGCCACAAATGTTGCTGAACATTGTGCAATCATTGGCTAACATCCCCAATTATGACCTTATAATAGAGGGAAGATCATTGATGAAGCAGCCCTGAAGATGTATGGGCCTAGGCCACTGCCCAAGGGACTCCTACAGACTTGTCCTGGAGCTGGGTTGACTGACCTTTATCAACCATGACCATCTTCCCACATGTCAGGTATGATTCTAACCAGCAGGGTGTTTGCCCCTGATACCCATTGATTTCAGTTTTCCTAAGGCCCCTTGATAACACACTTGGGCGAAGGCAGCCTTGTTTTAAAGGGCTGTCACTCTCACCCCACCACTGTAATTCAGTTCTGTTGTCCATGTTTGAACCAAGGTAATGAGGTCAGGAGCTGAGTGGTCCTGGTGGAGCCCAAACTGGGCGTCATTGACGCAGTTATTGCTGGGCAGATGCTGCTTGAAAGCACTGACACCTTCCACCACTTTACTGATGATCGAGAGTAGACTGATGGGGTGGTAATTGGCCAGATTGGATTTGTTCTGCTTTTTATATACAAACGATACTTGGGGTAATTTTCCACGTCATCGGGGAAATGTAATTGTTGTAACGGTATTGGAACAGCTTGGTGAGGGCAGTGACAAGGTCTGGAGAACAACTTTTCAGTACGATTGACAGAATGTTGTCAGAGTATGTACCCTCTAGGGTATCCAGTATCTCCAACTGAATCTGGATATCGCGTGGAGTGAATCAAATTGGCTGATGACTGTTAACTGAATTGCTGAGGACCACTGGAGGAGGCTGAGGTGCATCATCCACTCAGCACTTCTGACTGAAGATTATTGCAAATGCATCAGTCTTATCTTATACACTGAAGGGCTGGGCTATTCCATCATTAAGGATGGGGATACTCGTGGAATCTCCTCCTCCAATGACTTGTTTAATTGTCCATAACTATTCTCAACTAGAAGTAGAAGGACTGCAGAGCTTAGATCTGAAATGTTGCTTGTGGGATCACTTAGCTCTGTCTATGATGAACTGCTTATGCTGTCTGGCGCACAAGTAGTCCTTTTTGGAGACTTCATCAGGCTGACACCTCATTGTCAGGTATGCCCGGTGCTGCTCCTGCCCTCCTGCACACTCCATTGAATCAAGGTTGATCCTCTGGTTTGATGGTAATTGTTTTGAGGGGGATATACCAGACCATGACGTTGTGCGGGAGTACAATTCTGCTGCTATTGATGACCCGCAACACGTTATGGAAACCAGATAGATCTGTTCGAAGTCTGTCCCAGTTAGCACGGTTATTGTGCCACCCAAAATGGTGGAGGTTATTCTCAATGTGCAGGTGTGACTTTATCTCCACAATGACTATGCAGTGGTCACTCTTACCGATACTGTCATGGACAGATACTTCTGCAACTGGCAGATTAGTAAGGCTGTGGTCACATATGGCATTTCCCTCTTGTGGGTTCCTTCACCACCTGCCGTAGACCCAGTCTATCAGTTATATCCTTTAGGATACGGCCAGCTCAATCAGTAATGCTGCTGCTGAACCACTCTTTTTGTGGACATTGACATCCCCCACCCAGAGTACATTTTGTGGCTTTGTCACCCTCAGTGCTTCCTCCAAGTGTTGGTCAGCATGGATGAGTACTGACTCATCACTTGGGAGAGGCTGGTACATGGTAATCAGCAGGATGTTTCCTTTCCCATGTGTAAACTAACGCCATGAGACTTCATGCGATACAGGTCACTGTTGAGGACTCCCAGAGTAATTCCCTTCCAACTGTATCCCACTGTGCCACCACTTCTGCTTTATCTGTCCTGCTGGTGAGACACGAGATAGCTGGGGAAGGTGATGGAGTGTCAGGGATATAGTCATACTCACAGAAGCAGACCTTAAATACAATGTCAGGCTGTTGCTTCACATGTCTGTTTATTTCTATTCACTGTTTCCTGCCAGTTGTCCCATTCTAGAAACATGGCCATATATTTGCCCCAATCCACTCAGATTTGATTTTGCAAATTAGGCTGGGAGATTTATCAACATTTTTCTGAAAATCCACGTGTTTTACATCCATTGTTTTTCTTTCATTTGTCTCCCAGTCTGTTTCTCAAACATAATTCCCATTTCATAAATCTATGTTAGTGTTGTCTTTGACCATTACTTACAGTCCCAATGATTTCTCCCAAACCATTTATTTACTATGTTCTGTGTTCCATGTACTATTTCGTTTTCCACACCAGACTTGGTTTTCCTGGTATTGTCAGAAAGTTCTGTGAAGACAGAACTGAAGTAGTGGATTCATAGTTTTGCCATTTCCCTGTTTCCCATTCTCCATTCTCTGATTTCAAACTGGAAAAAACGTGCACTGCTTTTTCATACTTCTCACATTGACATAATTTGACAAGCTATAACAGTTCACTCTGATAACCTTTGTGAACATTATCTTCAGAAACCTATCAATTCCTGTCTTAAGCTGCTCAGCTCCACATCATACACGCACAGGAGCATAGTCTCTGTACCAACAGAAATACAGCACGATCTATATTAGCCCCACTTTCCAACACCAGGCCCATAGCCTGGAATGTTATGAATCTTCCAAGTGCTCGTCCAAGTACTTTTAACGGTTGAGAGGTTAGCCATGATAATTCCCTCTCAGGAAGTACATTCCAGACCTCAACCACCCTCTGAGTGAAAAAAGGTAATCTTCAAATCCTCTCTGAACCTCAAACCCTTCACTTTAAAAGTGATGTCCCTTGTTCTTGACCCTCTGTCTAAAAGGAACAGCTGCTGTCTATCCACCCTGTCCATGCCCCTTGTTAACTCATCCTTCTGAATCACATCCCCCTCAGCCTCTCTGTCCAAAGTAAACAACCCGAGCTTATCCAGCCTCTCTCCATAGCTGATATGCTCCATCACAGGGAGCATCCTGGTGAATCTCCTCTGCAACCCCCTCCATTACAATCACATCCTTCCTGTAGTGAGGCTCCCAGAACGACATACAGTACTCCATCATGGACTAAACCAAGCCCTGTATAGCACTTATAATCTACTCCCTGATTAATAAACGCTCCACCCAAGGTTCAATTCTTAACTTGTCCATTACCCTGTTCAGTCACATTCAGGGATGTGTGGAGAAACACCCTCTGAGCTCCCTAGTGTGCTACCAATCATTATGTACACCCCATGTCTGGTTCCTCCTTCCAAAGTACATCACCTCATATTTATCACGATCACAATCCATCTGCCATTGATCTGCCCATCTGATCATTCCACTTATATTTTCCTGTAAAATCAGAACTTTCTCCTCACTGCCAACCATCCGGCCAATCTTTGTGTCAAACACAAACTTACTTATCACAATTCCCACCCCTCCACCCACTCCCCCTCCAGATTCACATCTATACTATTTATGAATGCTACCAACAATAAGGGACACAGCACTGATCCCTGTGGTACATCAGGGGACATTGGTCTCCAGTCACACAAACAGCCTTCTCCCACCACGCTCTGTCTCCTGACACTAAGAAAAGTTTCGTTGTAACTTTTCAAGTTATCCTCGTTACTTATGAGATTTTACTTTATGTTTTTCAGTTTCCCATGTGGAACTTTGTCAAAGGCCTTGTTGCAAAACTAAATAAGCGACCTCCTCAAACTAATTCAATCAAATTTATTAGGTGTGACTTCACTCTGATAAAGTCATGATGATTATCCCTGATCAAACCTTATGACTCTGATTAGAGTTCGATTTTCTCCTTCTCTATTTTCTCCAGTAGTTTCCCGAACAGTGATTTAATACTCGCTCGTCCATAGTTACCTTGGCAAACTCTACCACCCTTACTGTGAAGTGGAATCATATTAGCTGTTCTCCAGTCCTCTGGCACCTCCCCTATGGTCAGATTCCAATTAAAATTTCCACCCTTGACTCCAACAGTATCCATACCTGCAGATTGGTTCAATTTTGTACCAGACACAGCCTCAAACACCTGCTCGTATTTTACATCAATCTCTTCAAGAGCTTTCCAGTCCATCTTCTCGAATTCTGTACCTGCATCCTCCTTCTCCCAAGTAAAACAGCTGTGATGTTTACATGTAACAATCTATCAATGTTCTCCGGGTTGACGCACTGATTGCCCCCCTTTGGTTTCTAATGGACACTAACTGTTTGCTGATTATTCTGTTCTACTTGTCCGTGTAGAATACCGTGGGATTCTCCCTAATATTGACTGCTTGCACTTCTCCATGTCCCTCTGTTATTCAGTCCCCTCTATGTTCCTAAGTTTCTAAGTTTCACTACAATCACCTCTCATCTTTTGAAATTCGAGATCACAGGCTGAATGTCCCCCATCAGACAATCCTGCCATTTTATGGATTAATCTGGAGAATACCTTTCGCAGTTCCTCTGTAGTCAGTATATTCTATCTTAGATTGGGACTCCAAACGGTACGCAATACTCTAAGTTTAGTCTCAGCAACACTCTATGCAGCTGGTGCACGACATCTTCGATATTCCAATTACATTCACATGAATGTAAACCTAATTTTTAGTTTCCTATTTATATGCGTTCTTCCCAATTCCTTTCACTTTAACTTTCCTTATGATGTTAGTGGGAGAGTTCTTAAAGAAAGATCGTCCTGAATATCTAACGATACGTTATCCATTAGCTCCTTGTTGCCTACGTCCACAAGAATCATCTTCAAACCATTCCAAACAATGTTTCCCACTTATGGTTTTTGTTTCATCGATGCATTATCATTCTCCCCAGTTTTCCAATTTACTTCTATAAAACCAGTAACACGATCTTTGTAATTCAGCCCAAGAGACACCCGACCGTGGATAACAAGTTAACTGATCGGTAGTTCACCACTCTCCATCTTCATCCTTTCTCAAAATGTTGGATAATATTTATAACTTTTGCCATATCCAGTTTGGCTAAACATCTTTCCGGATTGTATTGGAAAATAACATGAAAATCTGAGATGCAATCAATATGCCTTTTGTTGCTTCCTCGGAAATTCTTGTATGAAGTACATCTGATCTGTCAGATTTATAAATACTCAATCCAGCTTTCTTTTCAAAGATGACCTCAACACTGATAAGAATGATCTTAGAATTTACTTACACAAGTCCCATGGTCACTTGGTATTTCTGGGAGAATTTCTGGATATTCTGCCTTGAAGATAGACACAAAGAACCTGTTTCTTTCCACTGTGATTTCTCTGTTCTCGACAATAAATTACCCTGTCCGCACACCTAATGTTCTACATTTGACCTTGTTTTTACTTTTGTTTCATACACTGATGTACGTTTTTTTTAAGCAGTCTTTATGTTTTTTCAGCAGTCTTTATGTTTTTCTTTAGCAGTCTTTATGGTTTTCTTTTGTTTGCATGCTGTTTCTCTTTTTGATTTCCTTCTCAGTTTCTTGGTCATTCGTTGCTGGGTCCGACATTTCTCCGAATCCACTGGCTTACTAGAACACTTGGCATTTTTCTAAGCTGCTTCCTTTGACCTAATAGGTAGTTAAAGGTGAGGCTGAAAGGGTTAGGTCGGAGAGGAGGGTGGACCAGATTGATGGGAAGGAAGATGAACACATAGGAACGTTCAAAAGGGGGAGTGTGCTGAGTTGGAATATTGGACTGGGATAAGGTGGGGTTAGGGGAAATGGGGAAACTGGTGAAATCTACATTAATCCCCTGTGGTTGGAGGGTCCCAAGGTAGAAGAGGAACCTTTCTTCATCCATGCTTTGGGTGGTTAGGGTTTGGCGATGGAGGATGCCCAGGACTCTCATGTCCTTGCCAGAGTGGAAAGGGGAGTTAAAGTGTTCAACCACAAGGTGGTGGAGATGGTCAATGTGACTGTTCCAGCGATGTTCTCTGAAATGATCCACGTATGTCTCGCCAATGTAGAGAAGACCACACTGAGTTTAAAGGATGCAGTAGATGAGGCGTTCTGTCTCCCTTCATCATCTATCACTTTCAACACCACCTTCATCTACCTATCACATTCCTAGCTCCCTGCCTCCAGCCACACCCCCTTCTCATTTATCTCTCAGCTCCCTTAACCCAGAAGCCTCATTCCTGATAAAGGGTTGTGCCCGAAACGACAATGCTCCTGCTTCTAGTATGCTGCCTGACTGTGCTTTTCCAGCGCCACTGATCTCCAGCAGCTGCAGTGCCCACTTTCTCCTCACACCTTCAGGGCTTGCATGATTCAGATTTATAACAGTTACTTCAAATAAAACAAAAACTACCGTGTACTCAAACAGCATAAAAGAAAAACAATGCATTGTGTTCACTGTTCCCAAAAGGTCCTTTACAGCAAAGTTTTCAATTAGCTTTTCATCATCCAACACCAATTTCTAAATAACCTGATCTCGAGCTCAGTGCTCGTCAAAATGTTAATGCCAGCTATCTAACACATGCTCATGAAATCTATTTTTCCCAGTATTAGCATTAAGTTGGGTGAACATAGTTCAGATAGAATGTAAACAGGACATTATTACTGCAGTACCCACAAATGTGTATATCTCATTTTCCTGTTTTGTAACCTGCCCAACATTTGTACTGCAGCTTTCACTTTGATATATAACTCCCATCAATGTTTCGTTCTCCTTGCTGTTTTTACGCTCCACATTACAAGATTCTGTAAAATCTGAGTGACGTGGACTTTGGGGAGATTAATGGTAGAGATCATCTTGCCACATCATTTATGATCTTCTTAAGCATCATTGTGACATTTTCTCTAGATCTCCCGTTATGTTAGTGGAGTAGAGAAGGACAATGATCATTCAACAATGCTCTTTTTTTGCCCCAGCGTGCTGAGACTGCTCTAACCTGGGTGGGAACCTTACAGCAGGCTGGTAAAGCATTGCTGCTGCTGTACAGGATCTTAGTGAGATCACATCTGGAGTAGTGTGTACAGATTTGGTCTCTTCAATGAAGAAAGGATGTTGTTACATTGGAAGCAGCTCAGAGATGGTCCCCTCACCTGATTCCTGCAATGAAGGTGCTAGCTTATATCGAAAGGATAATCAGGTTGATCCAATAGCCATTGGAGTTTACAAAAATGAAAGAAGAACTTATTTTAACATAAATGACAGGAAGGAGTCAACAACTGAAGAGAATTACACAGATAATGGAGGAATCCATTCCATTCTTCAGCCTGTTACACACGAACAACAGAAGGATATTCAGGCCTTAGACCCTGTTACACCAGAATAGGACGAGGCTGTTCAGCCCCTGAAGCCGAATGTATATTTCCAGGAGGACAGGAGGAGGCCAATCAGCCCACTGAATCTATAACACTGGCCCCAGAGTAGGCCATGCAGCACCAGTATCCTATTACACAGCAACAGGATCAGCCCATTCAGCCATCTCAAGTCCGTAACATAGGAACTGAAAGCGGTCACACAATCACTGGAGGTTTGTTACACTGGGATAACAGGAGGCCATTCAGACCCACTGAGTCTGTTGTAAGAGAATTGGTTAAGGATAAAAAAAATCTGAGACTTATTTCATGAGAAAGCAGGAGGTAATTCAGACACGTGTCAGTTGTACGGGAACAAGAGAAGACCAATCACTCCCTTGGTCCCATCTTTGGGGTACATGAGGAGACCGTTCAGTATCTCCACCGATTATGGAGAAATATGGGAAGACCCATCAGCCCCTCAAAATGTTACACAGTAACGGGAAGATTCCATAATCCCCCACGCCTCTAACGCATCAACAGGAGGTGGTCATTCTGGCCTTGGAGATGACAACTTGGGAACGCCAAAAAGACTTCATCCCATCGATTTTGTACACCAGCAGGATGTTGAGTCCAGTCAGCCACACATACCGCTTATGTAGCAATTGGAGCACATCTCTTAAAACCCTTTTGCCCATCAAACAGGAATTCAAAGAAAACGTAAAGGTTTTAGAAAGGGAAAAACTTATAATAACTGACTACATTAGGGAGTAAAATGTAACAATAAAGTATTGTAATTTAAGGCAAATTATTCGAATCCATTGTTGTGGACATTTGCAAACGTAAACCACAATTCATCGGAGTCAACATGGTTTTGCAAAAGATAAACTATGATTGAAGTGTTTTGTTGAGTTATTTAAAGATGTGACAAACAAGGTGGATAGTGGGAATCCTGGAAATGGAATATATCTGGTCTTCGTGAAGGATTCAGATACGTCGCTTCTCCAAAGAGTGAGTGGTAAGATCAGACAGGATCGGTTTAGGAGTAATTTATTGGCTTGGATGGAGGATTGGTTAACTAACAAAATGCAGTCAGATGAATTAACTGTGTCATTTTCTATTGGAAAATGCAATTTGTTGGGTGTCATAGATTTCAGTTCTCATGCTTCAACCATTTGTGATAGACATTATTACTCGGTTGATGGGATAGAAAATACTATAGCTACATTTTCAGATGACACTAACATTGGTGGGAAATGACGTCGGAATGATGATGCAAGAGATTTAAAAACTATATGAATAGGTTGGGTGAATGGGCAAACATTTGGCAATGAAAATTAAAGTGGATAAATATGGGGTTATTCAAGTTGGCCAGCCTAATAAAAAGGCAGATGATTTTCTAAATGGAGAGAAACTTCAAAGTGCTTAAGTGCAGAGGGAGCTGGGTGCCTGCTTGCATATCACAGAAAACTTGCTTGCGGGTACTTCAAATACTGAGAAATGCAAGTATAACTTCAGCGTTTATTTGTAAAATGTAGAGTAGAAAGGGAGGGAGTGTTACTGTGTCTATGCAAGGCATTAGCGAGGCTGTAATTGGAGTACAGTTTGGGTGTCCTGCAGAATTAGGTATTTCCATTGGAGGCAATTCAGAAGAGCTTCATTAGATTGATTCCATATTTGAAGTGTTTGTCTTATGAAAAGAAATTGAGCAGTTTAGGCCTATACACTCGAGTTTATAAGAATGAAAGGAGAGCTCATTGAGGTCTGTAAAATGCTAAACGTAATTGAAAGTGTAGCTGTGGAGTGGATATTTTTTCATGTGGCGCAATCTACAATAAGACACAACAGTTTGAGGATCGAGAGATAGCAGGGATGTCGAACAGAGGCCGCGATTACATCAGCCATGATTGTATTCCATGGCGGAGCAGGTTAGAAGGGTTGGATTCCTGACTGATGCTCCTTGTTCATATTCAGCTTTACGACTGTGTTACACAGTAATGGGAGAGGACTGTGTATCAAACAGGAAGGAGGCACTCCGGATAAATCAGTCCAAATCAGTTTGACAGAACGTCACCAGTGGAGTCACACAGTGACCAGCGCTGGGTCCTCAACTATTTACAATCTATATCAATGATCAGGAGGATGGAACAGATATACAGATACTGATTTTGGTCATGTTGCAAGAGATAAGCAAGAGATTAAATTATCAAAAGAGAGTGGAGGGTCTACAGATAGATACAGAGAGGAAAAGGCAATGGAGAATAATTTGGCAGCTGCAATATAACATGATATAATCTGTCATTTCATTTACAGGAATAATAGAAGGCAGTATGTTACTGAAATGGAGAGGGATTACAGGGATTAATGAGACTGTGTACAGGGGGGTTCACTCAGACACGTTCAGACATGGGAGGTTTTGCTCTAACCCTGATCGTCTGCTCCCAGACACTCCAAGTGACCCCATTGCTCTCCGTACACATGGAATGTTTTGAAGTGTTTGGTTGGTGATGGGGGATGCTGTTATCAAACGTGTATCAAGGGATGGCCTTTATCCAATATACATTCATTCCTTTCTGCATAAAGATCTGAAGACGATGGGAATGGCTGCCTGCTTGTGAATGAAGAGGCTGTGGCTGCAGTGAGGACAGGGATATTCACCAACATGATGTACTGTGATGGGCACACTGCAAGATTAATACAGAGAGTGCTCCTTCAGTTCCTCTACCTCTCCCCATTGACATGGCTACTCCGCAGATACCATGTACACCATCGGGAATTCCATTATACTGGATACACCCGGCAGTTCCCTGCTGAGGGTGAAAAAATGTATTTACCTCATCCACAATATATATCCTCCGTCACTGAATGGTTACATTGATGGCAACATACTGGGAGATGATGGATATGTCACCCAGTCCTGTTTGGAAAGTTCCAGAACATAGAAGCTGAATGAAACTGTGACCCGAACAGCCACTGGCAGCACCATCCTCCCCCTGGTGTGATGCTGCAGGACGTGTTAAAGAAGGTGACACTGCTCTGTGACCAGCTCCTTGTTCAATCAGGGTCCCTCACACTCTGCTCCTGGGTTAAGTGGAGCTTGGGAGGCTTTTCCTGGAAAATCCGGGGTGGACACAGCAGATCCCTTTCCCCACACACACTCACTGCGTGGTTTCAGAGCTTCGCCTCTCTGCAGCCTCTGCTCCATTTGTTGTTCATGTTGCAGACCCAGATGTTGTATCTACAGTCCCCAGGCTCCATCCAAAGTTGGGTCACCAAATCCTCAGGTCTCCATGAATGTCTGAGGAAGCTCACAGCACAACCTCCAGAAAACCATCCCCAGCACCTCCACTAACTTTTCAATAACAGGAGTCAGTTAGAAACCCCTCGTCTATAAGTGTTGTGGACCAGACCAGATTCCTGCAAAATATTTTAAGAAGGCCGCTTAGACCCAAACCTTTCCTTATTTTGAATATAGATGTGAAGTGTGCTTTCCAGATATGTTGTGACTGGTCAAACCACTCGACATTAAGCAAAGTATAATCTATTTAAATGATTTAGTTAAAATACCATCAAAGAAAAGAACATTTCAGGATGGCTTATATGTTGGAACACTTACACAAACAATAGATACTGTATCTTCTTGGTATACACTGCTTGGCACAAAGATATATTCAAATACAGATCCTTACATGCAGTTTTTTGATCCAGGAGAAATCAACATCAACAGAGATCTCAGAGAGAAAAGCAGCCAGGGATCATGTATTGAAACTTGCGACCAGTCTGTGACCCGAACAGCTTCTGAATGCTGCAGCTAAAAACAAAACGAGGAAACCTGGTCTGGGAGAGCTGGCCGCTACCCTCCCATTGTTACCACCGTTTTAATAAAATCTAAATGCTTTCTCAACTATTTACTTAAACTAGTTTTCAGACACAGTTCTGCACCTCTGCCTTTAAAACGTCTCTTAAAAAAACCCAAGAGAAAGTAACCTTTTTACAGTGATAGTATTCTCACAACTCCACCTTTAATCAAATGATCCAATAATATACAAAAATGGATTCACTTTAGACCTCCTAATCTTCCTCTATTAGCAGACTGAAATGCATATATATTGCATTGACTCTGAGCATACAACTCGATTCCAATTCAGTCGTTTTACTCCTGCCACAGAATGCTTTTTGTCTTCCTTCATCCAAGTCTCCACAACGTGTCAAAACGTTCTTTTCCTCGCCCTGTCAACATTATAATTTCATATTGAATGAAGCTCAATAAAAGCAGACTGATATTTTTCTCACTAAACTTCTCCACAAACTTGAAGGGGTCACGATCAGTGATAAAGATTTTTCTCATGTATGTTATTCGCAATTTAAATGCTGAAATGTTGTAACGTCAACACCAAGCTCAAGGCCTCCTTCCCCATTGTGGAATAAATCTGTTGATGTTTCCATTAGACACTCCAACAACACGTTACATAATGGAGCACTTCTCATCTCTCCAATAGTCCTTCTGAATGACATAGCTCCTCATGTCTCAGCATAAATATATTACATCCTTCTGTACCACTTAATGCTGTAACCGCTTCGCCTGCTACTCCTGGCCTATGCCAATAAACCTTACTCTCATAGGGATATGTTTTATGAAGATCTCGCACATTCTTCTCAATCCCTCTCAGAAACCAAGCTTTGATTTCTGAACTCAATCATCATCAGCCATTTCAGCTTCTAATCTTGCCATTGTTACTCTCTGCCCTTCCACACGAGTTCTCACAACTGCAGGAAGTGAATTGTGGAAATTCTCCAAAATAAGAATCTCTCTAAGAGGGTCATAGGTTTGCTCTGTTTTTAATACCCTTCCCCACCTTTCAAAATTACTTTGTTTGATTCTTTCAAACACAACGTGCGTTTAACCAGGGATGCTATTTTAGATCCCTAAAACACTGTCGGTTTCTTGCACAAGCTCATATGCACTTCAGATGGCTTTCTTCACCTCCTCCGATACATATGCAAATACCTATCAGCTTTGTTTGGATAAACTAAATCCACATGTTCTCTGGCCACTGCACTTGTTTAGCCACTTTCTGAAATGAAATTAAAAAGGCTCCCCCATCATTCTCATCAAATTTAGATAATGCCTGAATGTATTTAAACAGATCCATTTCAGGCCTTTGGCTACCATAGGGTTGCTCAACCTCACTATCCTCGAATGAAAATCCATACAAAATGAAGAGGAATTTAGAATAGCTTAACTATTGGAAACCTTAACCGAATAATGGATACAGTACGTTCTACAAATGAACTGTTCAATCTACTAACATCACCTAAACACACTCCTTGGTAAAAAGGAACATTCAGACATACATTCTTGCATACAGTTCTCCAATCCAGGAGGAAACACCATCAAGTGAGGCTTTAGAGAGAGTAGCAGCTAGGGATAATTTACTAAAACTTCCAACCCCTTTGGGACCCCAAGCTCCCGGTGATTGTTACAGCTACAAGAAAAAACAAACTAGAAAGTCTGGTCTGTGCGAGCTGGCCATTGTTACTACTATTTATTAAAAACCCTAGAAGTCCCGTAAGTTATTTACTTGAGCTGTTTTCAGTCGGCAGTTTGGCCTTTAAGACCTCTTACCAAAAAAAATGAGAAACAAACGTTTTATTTAAAAAGTAACAGCATCGTCAGGCAATTCAGATGCCTGGTCCTTCACTCAGTGGGCTTCCTCGTCTTACTTTTCGCAAGGTCACCTGAGAGGGACAGCCACAGATACAGACCAACTTACAAGGATGTGTCTTATAACTTCTGAAACACGCCTGTCCATGGACCATCACATGGGACATACCGGGAAGTGAATAACAGCTTGAAGAAACACCATTTCAGTATTTCTGAGCTACACAATGCCAGCACTCGATACAATAGGGAGACAAAACCCAAGGCCGGGGAAATATACAGAGGGACAGAGAGATTCACATTAAAGACAGAAATAGACAGTTAATTAACTGAAAAGATGTTGTGGAAATATGTGGAAAAAGGCAGGGCAATGGGACTAACTGAGGAAGTGAGATATTCCTGAGTAAAATTACAAGAATGAGAACATTGAATAAAGGCATTGTCAGATCAGTTGAAATGGTTTGTTACTGACTCACACAAACAAACAAACTGGGACAAGATGCCAGCCCAGCATGGAGAGCTGTGCAGACCATGTTAGTGTGTTGCTCAGTAAACTACACTATCTGCCCAGCATGAGAATATTGCAAACTTTACTATCATATGCTAACTATCCTCGCATCAGATAACTGCCTGCAATGGGAAGGTTTGCTCCGTGTATGTGTGTGTGTGTGTGTGTGTGAATGCAAAACTCATTATTTGAGAAGGAACACACATGGAGGAAACTATTTTAAATACGAACAACTGGCAGGCTTTATATTAATCAACAGAGAGAACGAGGGAAATTTCATGGACAGATGATATAAAGTGTTTGAGAATGTTAAAATAAAGTCATTGCCAGACACAACAGCAATATACATCCGCATGCACATGAATGACAGATGGATGGGAGTTTGGTGTGAGTTCGAATCAGATTTGCTTCGGCAGGTTTGAAGCCGGGAGCGTCAGCAGCAGATTATTGGCTTCATTAAGATCATTGACTTCATAGCTCAAGGTTAAACAACAGATGGAATTAACCAGTGAGATATATTCCTGAGTGGTGAGTATTTCAAGTCAGAAATGGTCAGGGTATGGTGTCAAGAATCAGCTCATTGTCAAAGAGATGTCCCACAGTTGTGACTCGTCTGCTTCAGCTGCAGATATTGGCCAAGGATGGGATGGTAACAGTGGAAGGAAGTGGAGTTTGTAACCAGAGCAGTAGACGGTGACCTCCATGCTCTTAACAGCAAAGGCAATGATACAATGCATCGTGGTTCTCCCCTGAAACTGAACAGATCAACATAAAGATCCGTGAGTAACACTGTCAGAGTAGAGAGGGAGGCAGTAATTGAACACGTTCATTAATGTAGTTAGTAGTGGTCTGTAGAGTGAATATCTGGATTGAGAGATTCAACAGGAACAATAATAGTGACAAGATGTGTAGACTATATGAAAAAACAATAATACAGTAATAACTGGTTTATAGAAAACCAAATCTGGACAGTGACACTTACCAGGAACACCAACGATAGCCAGGAAGGGATAATAAAAATATTGAATAATGAGAAGAGCGTAATAGATCCGCGATGATAATGACATCCCATAAAATACAGAAAGATACCAAACATAATCAGATAAGCTCCTGTCTATTGCTGGAACATTCCAGTCTAATGTTCTCAGATTCTGATCCATTGTTGGCACATTCCAGTCTAATGTTCTCAGATTCTGATCCATTGTTGGAATATTCCAGTCCAATGTTCTCAGATTCTGATCCATTGTTGGCACATTCCAGTCCAATGTTCTCAGATTCTGATCCATTGTTGGCACATTCCAGTCTAATGTTCTCAGATTCTGATCCATTGTTGGAACATTCCAGCCTAATGTTCTCAGATTCTGATCCATTGTTGGAATATTCCAGTCCAATGTTCTCAGATTCTGATCCATTGTTGGCACATTCCAGTCTAATGTTCTCAGATTCTGATCTCTCCTCCCCCTCTCTCTGCATCCGCTGTTCCCTGTCAGTGCTGTCGGTGATGCTCCCGCTCATGTTATGGGTTGACACATTGAACGGAGCCCATTTATCATTAAAAGATGGAAACCCTCCACTGGGATAATTAGAATCCATGGAGATTGGCATTAATCACAGTCACTGAACAAATAGGCTCAGTTAACCTGTTCAACACATCACTTTTCATTTACTGGGTTTGGATGGAATGGATGAGGGTTGCTGAGGAATGGATCATAAATCTTTAAATCTTTTAAATCTTTTTATTAAATTGGATATGAGAGGATTAACAGGACACTGCAGGGGTCTATATATGAACCACTCTGTTTATGAAAGGAAGCAGTTATAAAATAACAGATCGGCTACATAAAAAAAATTCGGGTGGGCAAGTTTCTCGATACAAGAGTATTTCAAGTTAGAAATGGTCAGGGCATGGTGTCAAGACTCAGCTCATAGTCAAAGGGATCTCTGACAGTTGTGACTTGTCTGCCTCAGCTGCAGATATTGGCCAAAGGTGGGATAGAAAGTTACCAAAGTATGGTACTTATTGACCAGTGTGCGGCCACTCCTGGTTTTGATGCCCTGTTATCAAATCCTTTCATAACCTTGAGACAGAGCATTGAGCCTGCTGCTCATGAACAGGCCGAAGCAATTCTGTCCCTATGGGACGCTTACAGAGGGATAAGAGAAGGCCATTCAGCCCATATTAGCCTGTTGCTACTTAAAAAGTTGGAAAGCTGGAATATTGGCACATTTTGCCGAAAGAATCATTCAAAACGAAGAGATGTTTCACTGCAGCTGCATAAAGTGTAACTGAGAGGGCACCTGGAGTACATTGTGTTGTTTGTGTTTCTGTAACTGGGAAGGAATAGACCTCTACCAGATACAGTTTACCAGCTGATCATAATCCAAGGGTTGTTGTCTCCTTTAATGTCTCAGATTTGTTACACAGGGACAGGAGGAGGCCATGAAGCCTCTTGAGTCTATTTCAGAGGGACAAGAGGAGACCATTCAGCCTCTCGAGCCTGTTACAGAGGGACAGGAAATGTTTATTTAACATTTCAAGTCTGTTACACATAAATATTAGTTTTAAATTAGTTGTGGAATAGGAAAGACCTGATGTAAACATGAAAGTTCTAACTTTGAACAAGGCCAATTTTGAAAGTGTTAGGCGAGCCCTGTGAAAGACTGATTGGAATACCCTATTCACAGGTAAAGGGATGGTTGGAAAATGCAAGGCCATCAATACGTGGTTTCAGAGAGTCCAGAGCCAAAGTGTTCCTAATAGTGAGAGGGGCAAGGCTGGTGGGCGCAGGGAGTGCTGGATGGCTCGAGATATTGATGGTCTGGTCAAGGTAAGGAAGGAGGCATATGTCCGGTAAACAGAGCTGAAATCAAGTGAACCTGAGAGGAGTATAAGGGCAATAAGTGTATAGTCAATGAGGAACTCCGGCCAGAAAAATGTGGACATGAGGTGGCTTTAGAAGTACGGTTAACGAGGCATTGAAGCAACTCTACACATCGTTTAATTGCAAAATATTAAATAGGGAGAGAATAGGGCACCTTAAAGATCAGTAAGGCTACGTATGTGTGGAACAATAGGAGATGGAAGAGATACTAAACAAGTATTTTTGCTAGTATTTAAGGTAGAAGAGGTTACAAGAGCGAGAGAATGAAGAAATACATTGTGATATCTTGAAAAGTATCTATATTACAAGGAGATGTTGGACATTTTAAAACACATAAAGATGAACAAATCCCTGGGACCTGATCAGTTGTATCCCAGAATATTGTGGGAAGCTAGGAAAGAAATTGTTCAGCCTTTTGCTGATATATCTGTAACATTGAGTTCCACAGGTGATGTGTCAAAAGACTGGAGGGTTGCTAACATCGTGTAATTATTTCAGAAATTAAGGAAAACCCAGGTAACTATAGATTGGTGAGCCTGACGTCAATGGTGACTAAATTGTTGGAGGGGATTTTGAGGGAAACGATGTATATGCATTTGGAAAGACAAGGACTGAAGAGGGCTTTGTACATTGGAGATCACGTCTCACTGACTCGGTGGAAATTTTTGAGGAAGTGAAGATTTTGATTGATGAAGGCAGGACAGTAGACTGGTTAGCAAGGTTACACTGCCTGGAATCCAGGGAGAACTCGCCATTTAGGTCAAAACTTTTCTTGAATATCGGAGACAGGGTGTGACAGTTGGCAGTTGTTCATTAAACTTGGAGACCTGTGACTAGTTGCGTGCCGCAAAGATCAATAGTGGGTCCACTGCCTTTTGTCACTGATACAAATCATTTGCATTTGAGTATATGAAGTATGGTCAGTAAGTTTGTGGATCAGTCCAAATTTGGTGGTGTAGTCGACAGTGAAGAATGATCTCTCAGAATATATTGGGAACTTAGTTAGGTGAGCTGAGGAGTGGCAGATGGAGTTTACTTTAGATAAATGTGAGGAGTTGCATTTTGGCAAGAATTTCAGGGCCAGACATTTAGGTAGGATCCTGTCGAAAGTTGCCAATCACAGAGAACTCCATCGAAATCAGAGAATCCCTACAGTTAGGAAACAGGATTTTCGGCCCATCGAGTCCATACCGTCCCTCTAAACAGTATCCCACTGGAAAAACCCCTACCCTATCCCTCTCAGCCTGCATTTCCCATGGCTAATGCATCTTGCCCTCACATCCAAGGATGCTATGCACAATTTAGGATGGCCAACCTACCCTTATCTGTATATCGTTATACTGTCGGAGGGAAACATAGCATCCAGAGGAAACTCACGCAGACACGGGGAGAATGTGCAAACTCCACACAGCCAGTCATTCAAGGATGGAATTAAACCCCGATCGCTGCCCTGTGAGGCACCTTGTGGTGCAGGTTCTCCATTCCTTGAAATTGCCGTCACAGGTAGATAGCGCAGTGAAGAAGGCACTCGGTGTTCTTCCCTTTATTGATGTGTGCTTTGAGTCTATGCGTTTGCATGACATGTTGCATCTGCACAGGACATTGGTTTGGCCACTTTTGTAATATTGCCTTTAATTCTGGTCAACCTGCTGTCGGAAAGATGTCAAACTTGAAAGGTTGCAGAAGAGATTTAAAAGAATGTTGCAGGTGTTGGAGGATTGGAGTTACAGGGAGAGTTTGAATAGGCTGGGGCTATTTTCAAGTGTTGAGGCTGAGGGTGGACCTTAAAGAAGTTTATAAAATCAGGAGGGGCACAGAAAAAGTAAACAGTTAATGTATGTTGACAGGATAGACACTTCCAAATATAGAATATTCAGGCTTAAGGTGAGAGGAGGAAGATTTAAAAAGGGACGTGAGGGACAGCATTTTCACACAGAGACTGCTGCGTGTATGGATTGAACAGCCAAAAGAGGTGGTGGAGGCAGGTATAGTTACACCATTTAAAATGCATTTGGATGGATACATGCATGGGAAGTGTTTAGAGAGAGATGGGCCAAGTGCTGGCAAGGGAGACGAGGTTAATTTAGGATATTTTGTTGGTATAGATGACCAGACCGAAGGATCTTTTTCCATGCTATACATCTCTGAGAGTCGATTGACTCTTGAGTTTTAACACGAGAACGGGAGGAGGCTATTCAGCTTCTGAATTCTGTCAGTCAGCTGGTTTGCTCAATTACAGACAGTAAAATACAAAAATACATCATTCAGATTTTGATGGTGTTTTACAGAAACAGGAGAAAGGCTTTTAGTCAAGAAAAGCTGTAAAGAATGTGAAGAGGCCATTCAGTCCCTCACCTCCATTCCACAGGAGCAGCAGGTGAGCACAGAGCTATTGGAGCCTGTTACTCTGTAGCAGGAGGAGGACATCTATTTTCACAAAACTTCGATTAGGAGGCAGTCACTCAACTGCTCGTGACTGGGACACAGGAACAGGAGACAGTCACTCAGCTGCTGAAGACTGGGACACAGGAACAGGAGACAGTCACTCAGCTGCTGAAGACTGGGACACAGGAACAGGAGACAGTCACTCAGCTGCTGAAGACTGGGACACAGGAACAGGAGGGAGTCACTCAGCTGCTGAAGTCCGGGACACAGGAACAGGAGAGAGTCACTCAACCGCTCAAGATTGGGACAGAGGAACAGGAGGGGGTCATTCAACTGCTCAAAACTGGGACACAGGGAAATCTGGAGGCTAATGAGGCCCGAGGATCCTGTTACACAGGAACAGGAGGAGGGGACTCACTCCCCACCAGTATGGGACACTGGGAGAGAAGGGGAGTTTGCTTGGAATAAACGCAAATATATGAATAAGTTGCATTCATGGTCCACACAATCCTGCACCAACATTCACTAAGACCACGGCTGATCTGATGGTGATTCCCTCATTCCATTTTACGGAGACTCCCCTCTCTGCAGTCTCTGCTTCATTTGTTGGTCATGTTGCCGACACAGATGCTGCAACAACACTCCCCATGACCCATCCAGAGGGTCGGGGCGAACCGGATGAGTCTGGATTTGAAGGGTCCAATAACAAGAATGAAAACACAAAATAAAGATATAGCCAGATGTTTAGTTCTCTCACATTCGCAATCCAACTCACCTAACCAGCCCGTCCATTATACTTTCAGGATGGAGCACTGTGTAGATATGGCGAGCGTACTGCAGAATACAACCCAGCAATGTCCAGAATGGAACTCTGTGCAGCCCACACCAATGCTTGATCTATAATCCTGGGCTAAATGTCCAGCGTGGGGATCTGTGCAGGCCGCACTGGTTCATTCATATATAAACCCAGGCTGTTGCATTGTTCGGTAACACTGTGTTAGATCACTGCCCAGTGTGGGGAAACTTGCAGCCAATGTTGGAAGTGACAGGATGTGCAGCTCCCATCCATTTACAGCTCCAAATCTCCACTGTGCCTTGACAAGGGGTGCCACGGATGTGAAAATCACTGCGATGTAGAGATGTAGATGGAAACAGTTTAAATAACAATAGCCCTGATTAAGGCGAGTATCACACCAGTATTTAAAGTTAAAATACCTGAGATAATATCCAATGAGGTTTCGTGAATGGTGCAAAGTAGTTAGAGGGGGATGGTAATGTTATAGTGGTTGCACTATAATCAACAATGTGAAGTAGAGGAACAAATATGAAGTGGGACTGGGGAGACTTGCAGGAACAATAGGTTTGTTATAATAGGTGATTTTAATTTTCCTAACATAGACTGGGGTTTCCAGATGGTTAAGAATTTAGATGGAACGTAATTTGTTAAGTGTGTTCAACGAAGTTTCCACAATCAATGTATAGAGTATCGTACTCGGGAAGGGACAAACACAACCTACTGTTGGGAAATAGGGCAGGATAGGTGAAGGAGATAAAGTGGGGGGAGCATTTTGGGAAAAGTGTTTAGAGTTGTATTAATTTTAAAATCGCTCCGGTAGGGACAAAATTGGTCCACAGATTCAAGTTCTAAATTGGGGCAAAGCGTATGTTGTTGGAGTTAGACAGGGGATTGCAGGGGATGATTGGAGTTGTTCGTTTCCAGGTAAAAGGATCTCGGGCAAGTGGGAGGGCTTTAAAAGTGAGATAGCTTGAGTTCACGGTTTCCATTTACCTGTGAGGGTGAAGGTTATGTGAGACTGGAAGAGAGAACTCTCGATTTCTAGAGATATTGAGGCTCTGACCAGAAAAAAGGAGGCGTGGCTCATGTTCAGGCAGCTCATATCAAGGGAATCTCTGTAGGTATATACAGGGGATAGAGGAGTTTATTGAAGAAGGATATCAGCAAGGCCAGCAAGGAGTTAAACCCAGCTCCTGAGCTCAGGGCGCGGTGCCCTCCCCTTCCCTGAGGACCAGGACTTGGGGCTGAGTCTGTCTCTCTCCAGTTCAGCTTCTCCAACACAAAGACACACAACAACATCGGTCACTCTGCTGCTCGGCACGATTTAATCAACATTTTTATTGGTTACAAATGGAAGTGATGGATACAGTCAGTGGGATGGTGCCTTTTCTCACTGGCCCCTGAGTTGTGAGAAACATTGAAATGTTTCCCTGTAACCCCCCTGGGGGATAAGGATGGACAAACCAGCGCTACCCTCAGTCTGTTACCATAGCGACAGGCTGCTCCATCACTGAAACACTGAACTGAAATGAGAAAATACCGGATGGATTGATTAATGAGGGAATTTGATGGATGGATGGATGTGGGTGAAGGGATATTTCAGCACATTCTTCAGCTGCTGCCTGAACTTAGTCTGGGTCACGGCATAAATCGCGGTGTTTGTGCAGCAACTGAGGAGCTGCAGCATGAAGCCCAATTCCTGCACAAAGGAATGGAGATACACAGAGTAATACCCAAAATACCACATCCGTCTCCATATCGAATACAGCATTAACGTTGACCATAACAGGATGAAATTTGCCGAGATCACAAACAGTAAAATGATGGATTTTTTCCGGTTTCTCATTTCAGTGTCAGACTGAGCGTCCCCATTGGTGTGAGCGCGGAGTCTCCTGCGGGCTCTGCTGGTCACTAAAATGTGTCTGACGGTGAGAACATTGAGCAGCAGAATCAGGAGAAATGGGACACACGGGGTTAGAATGTGGTGGAGGAACTCGATTGTGACCCAGACAATGGAGACTCGAACAGCGACTGTTACACCACAAAACCAGGGGTCGTTCATCAGCCAATACCGAGCCGTGAGAATAAAATACCAGGAAATGTTCTTTAAACAGCTCAGCACAGTCACTGCTCCCAGAACCACAGCCGCCGTTTTCTCACTGCAATATTTACTTTTCAGCTTCTGGCAACAAATGGCCACAAACCGATCAAAGGTGAAAGTGACGGTGAACCAGACAGAGCAGTCAGTGGCTGCATAAAGCAGGACGGCGTGGATATTACACACGGGGACGGAGTACACCAGGAAATAAAACTGTTCCCCATAAACAATGGGAATGTGTCTCAGGATCAGGTCGAGGATAATGACCAGGAGATCCGCCGCTGCCATGGCCCCCAGGTAACGTCTGACACATGGAGACAATCCACAATCTTTATAAAGCAGGACGTAGATGGTCACTACGTTAACTGTGAGGAAGGAAAACAAACCCATTATCCATCAGCCTGGAGGCAAAGGGACCCGTTTGATCGGGGACCCAGTGAGATTTACAAATGTGTCCCTATATTCAGGGATTTATTAAAATAATTGGAGCTGGAATAACAAATGGGAAGATCGGAATTACTGACAAAAATGTGACATAAACCACAAGAAACCCTCCCTCCCCAAACACACAGAGACACATCCATAAGGACAGATGGTTTCTAGAACATTCCCACACACTCGATCACTCGAGAGCAGATATAGGTCACTCCTTCCCAGTTCCTAATACGGAGGGTGGGAACGTTGCTGTCCTGAAGGATTCTCTCCCAGTTTCCTGAAGACAAACGGAGTTTGGGAATTTCTGTATTTTGGTCTAAATTGTGGTCGATCCTGTGTCGTGGAGAAATGTAAACGTAGGGAAAACGTATTCACCCCTTTAACTGCCTGAGGGGTCTTCGGAACAGTGTCTCCTTCTCCCTGGAACGGGATCTCTTCCCTCGGGATCTTATCATTTGTTCAATTCACTGACGTCCGGCCATTCACAAACAATGTCAGGGACAGAACGTTCCGGGGAATGGCAGTTATAGAATGTCGGGGACAGAACGTTCCGGGGAATGTCAGTCATAGAATGTCAGGGACAGAACGTTCCGGGGAATGTCAGTTATAGAATGTCAGGGACGGAACGTTCCGGGGAATGGCAGTTATAGAATGTCAGGGACAGAACGTTCCGGGGAATGTCAGTTATAGAATGTCAGGGACGGAACGTTCCGGGGAATGACAGTTATAGAATGTCAGGGACAGAACGTTCCGGGGAATGTCAGTTATAGAATGTGAGGGACAGAATGTTCCGGGGAATGGCAGTTATAGAATGTGAGGGACAGAATGTTCCGGGGAATGTCAGTCATAGAATGTCAGGGACGGAACGTTCCGGGGAATGTCAGTTACAGAATGTCAGGGACAGAACGTTCCGGGGAATGTCAGTTATAGAATGTCAGGGTCAGAACGTTCCGGGGAATGGCAGTTATAGAATGTGAGGGACAGAATGTTCCGGGGAATGGCAGTTATAGAATGTGAGGGACAGAATGTTCCGGGGAATGTCAGTCATAGAATGTCAGGGACGGAACGTTCCGGGGAATGGCAGTTATAGAATGTCAGGGACAGAACGTTCCGGGGAATGTCAGTTATAGAATGTCAGGGACGGAACGTTCCGGGGAATGACAGTTATAGAATGTCAGGGACGGAACGTTCCGGGGAATGGCAGTTATAGAATGTTGGGGACAGAATGTTCCGGGGAATGTCAGTCATAGAATGTCAGGGACGGAACGTTCCGGGGAATGACAGTTATAGAATGTGAGGGACAGAACGTTCCGGGGAATGGCAGTTATAGAATGTGAGGGACAGAATGTTCCGGGGAATGTCAGTCATAGAATGTCAGGGACGGAACGTTCCGGGGAATGGCAGTTATAGAATGTGAGGGACAGAACGTTCCGGGGAATGTCAGTTATAGAATGTGAGGGACAGAACGTTCCGGGGAATGTCACTTATAGAATGTCGGGCTCAGAACGTTCCGGGGAATGTCAGTTATAGAATGTCGGGCTCAGAACGTTCCGGGGAATGTCAGTTATAGAATGTTGGGGACAGAACGTTCCGGGGAATGTCAGTTATAGAATGTTGGGGACAGAACGTTCCGGGGAATGGCAGTTATAGAATGTCGGGCTCAGAACGTTCCGGGGAATGTCAGTTATAGAATGTCAGGGACAGAACGTTCCGGGGAATTCCTTGACCTGTCCATGACCTTACCCCCATCCACCCCACCAACATGGTGTACTGTGCAAAGGCCACATATCCATCCAGCACGGGGAGCTGCACTGACCACATCATTGCATTATCTATAAACCGCAGATAGTCTGACCAACACAGCAGGATGTGCAGTGATCACCCGGGAATTAATCTGTAAACCAGGAGCAGTTACCCTTCCAGCATTTAGGACTGTGTACCCCACCCCAGTGCATTGATCTGTAACCCAGGAGCAGTTACACTCCCAGCATGTAGGACTGTGTACCACACCCCAGTACATTGATCTGTAACCCAGGAGCAGTTACCCTCCCAGCATGTAGGACTGTGTACCCCACCCCAGTGCATTGATCTGTAACCCAGGAGCAGTTACCCTCCCAGCATGTAGGACTGTGTACCACACCCCAGTACATTGATCTGTAACCCAGGAGCAGTTACCCTCCCAGCATGTAGGACTGTGTATCCCACCCCAGTACATTGATCTGTAACCCAGGAACAGTTACCCTCCCAGCATGTAGGACTGTGTACCCCACCCCAGTACATTGATCTGTAACCCAGGAGCAGTTACCCTCCCAGCATGTAGGACTGTGTACACCACCCCAGTGCATTGATCTGTAACCCAGGAGCAGTTACCCTCCCAGCATGTAGGACTGTGTACCTCATCCCAGTACATTGATCTGTAACCCAGGAGCAGTTACCCTCCCAGCATGTAGGACTGTGTACACCACCCCAGTGTATTGATCTGTAACCCAGGAGCAGTTACCCTCCCAGCATGTAGGACTGTGTACCCCACCCCAGTACATTGCTCAGTAACACTGTGTTAGATCCATGCCCAGTGTGGGGAAACTAGCAGCCCGTTCTGGAAGTAACAGGATGTACAGCTCCCACCCATTTACAGCTCCATATCCCCATTGTTGCCATGACAAGGGGTGCTGTGGGTGTGAACATCACTGCCAGAGAGACCAGGCGGGGGAATCAGTTTAAATATCACCACATGGGAGGGGCTTGGTGTATAGACAGAGAAGGGGGAGACTGAGAGACAGTGTCAAGGAAGGATGTGTTCCCAGGTTGCAGAATGCAGAAATGTAGACACTTCGATAGCATCCTGTAACATGAGCCTGTCTTCCCAGGAAAGATGGGAACAAGGGATATCGGTGTGAGGTCAGATGATGGAGAGTTTTGGATGAGCATTTGTTCTCCAGCTTTGTAAATGGAGTCCTTCATGGCTGGAGGTACTCACCATCACCCAGATGCTCCTGGATATTCCGTGATCCCTGACACTGGGGCCATCTTTAAAAGGCCAATGGGCACACGATTAATCTTTCTCAGGTTGGAGCTGCCCTGCACAGTTTACCTGAGCATGGCAGATAAGGGGCAATTACACCACGGTTTGTCAACAGGGCACGGAGGTCCTGGTGGATGGGCTAGTACAGAGGGGGACCATTCTCTTCCCAGAGGAGGCCAAACCACCAGACCCATCGCGCATGGTCTGAGCTCCCCACCCAGCTCAATGCAGTATCTGGGGTCTGAAGAAATGTCCAGCAAAACAGGACAAGCATCAATTACCTCCCCCACTCTGTCAGGATAAGGGTCACCGTATTCTCTCAGCTCCCTCACACTCACTGTATATCTGTTATAGCACCGACCCCTGAACAAGGCTCATGGTCAACCACTCTCACTGTCGTATGCTGCACCTTCTCTCTCTGTCTCTGTCTCTCTGTCTCTCTCTCCCCTCCTCCCTCCACTTCACCCCCACACTAATAACACTGCATGGATACAACACTGTGGACTGACTCCCTCCGGACCCCTCACCATGACCCCCTCCCCACCTACACCCACACTAACAGTAGGACCACACCCACTCCCTCCCTCCCTCTCTTCCTCCCATTCCAGGAGAAACAGCCTGGAATAGGACAGGGAGGGCCTATCCGAGTGGTGGAGTGCCCGATATCCGTTCCCTCACCCCCCTCCCCCCGCCATCTGGGGAGGATCCTGGTAGGAGCCGGAGAGGACCGGGACACCTCGTGTGGAGATTCTGAAACATCCACGTCCCACCGACCGAGTAAGGAGCAATGTTCATTGAAGGGCAATTCTCACTTTAAACCCACTGGCAGCTCTGTTTCCCCCCGGCACAACTTCGAAGCCGTGGCCCTGATGCCATCTCCCTTTTGTGTCGAGCTGGTACAAAGGGAATCCCCACGGTCTCGGTGGGCAGGAGGGTGGGCTCACAACACATCGTCACCACCACCTCCCAGGAAGGGAGCACCGAGACTCCCTCCTACACCTCCCCCTGTAAACAGCTCAGATACTGAAACTAATCTGTGATAGTTACTACTCTCCCCACTTGTCCTGATATCTTCAACAATCTGTGCTCATATACACCCAGCGCTCTCTGCTCCTGCAGCCCCTTTATAATGGCACAGTCTGTTTTAAATTGTCTTTCAATGTCTTTCCGACCAAAGTGCATCACCTCAAACTGCTCTGCACTGATCCCCATCTGCCAGAAACTGAACACTGCAGCAACGTGTGATTGTCCTGTTAGAATTCCACACTCTCCTCCATAGACTTCAGAGTTCTTCCAGGTTCGGTGCCACCTACAAACATTGAGATTGTTATAGTGTCACAGTCCCCATGAAACAACTGAAATCCTGCCCCACATACACGAGTGTGAGCAAGTGAAATACTGATATATTCATATGGACAGAGTTTAATAATGACATGCTGTCAATGGAGCAACAAAAGTCCTGACACACACCAGACGGAGCGAATGAAATATTGACAAACCACAGAGCAAGAGAAATCCGGTTAGGTCCCACTTATCGATATTCATCAGGGTACAGTGTGATGGAGTTGAAAGGGTGTACTGTACCTTTAAGAGAGAGGGAATGCTGTTCTGAACTGAGAGCTTACAAGCTCCTGTGATATGAGAGGATGGCAGACCCAGAAACAATATATTGCTGTAGAGCTGGAGTCGGGTAATAAGCAGTTAAGAGAAAGAGGGTCCCAGAGTTGTGAATAATTCATGTAAAATGTTCACTTTCAGAGTGAAAAATAAATTGATGATTTTATTTAAACAGTGGAATTTGGGAGTTCTCTGTCCCTCATATTTTAACAGTTTACGAGGCGAATTGAGCATTTTTTAATGTTTAGTTTAAGTTACCAGATGAGCTTCACGCTGTGTCCTAACCATCCCCGTGTGTGTATCTGTGTGTCTCTGTGTGGGGCAGGTCTGGCAGTCTCTGTGGTGCTTAAAGTGATGCAATGCCACCCTCTGCTGGCCTCCACACGCCACTGCACAGGCATTGACAGAGGGTGAAAACCAACAGGGATTCAGAGATAGGGAGGGAAAGGGCAGCTGCTCACAGCACCATCCAAACTGATGTCTTATCCATGGACTGATCTAAATGTCCTTTAAACGTTGTAACTGTCCCTGCTTTCACCACTTCCTCTGGAAGTTCATTCCACACACAAGCCAGATTCTGTCGAACATAATTACCTCTAATGACTTTCGTAAATCTTTTTCCTCGCACCTTAAAATATCCCTCAGTTTTGAATCCTCAACTCTAGGGAAAAAATATCAGCCCTTCAACTTCTCTGTAACCCTCAATATTTTATAAACCTCTGTAAAGTTACTGCTTAATCTCATATTCTTCAGTGAAAAAAGTCCCAGCCCATCCAGCCTCTCCTTATAGCTCACACCCTCCTCTCTCAGCAACATCCAGGTTAATCTATTCTGAATCCTCTCCAGCTTAATAATATCAACGTCAGTAATATCAAAGTGAATAGTCAAGGTATTTTCTAAGGGTACGGGGAGTCCAAAACTAGAGGACATAGGCTTAAGGTGAGAGGGGAAATATTTAAAAGTGACCTAAGGGGCAGCTTTTTCACCCAGAGGGTGGTGTGCCTGTGGAATGAGCCGGCAGGGTGACTAGACTAGACACAATATTCCAGAAGAGGTCTCACCAATGTCCTGTACAACCACAACATGACATCCCCACTCTGATACTCAAAGTTCTGTCCTATGAAGACATGTGTGATAAACACCTTCTTAACCACACTATCTATATGAGATGCAAATTTTAAAGAATTAAACCTGACGGCCTAGGTTTCTGTACTACAGCACTGCCAAAGGCTCTTCTCTTAATTGTATAGGCCCTGCTCTTGTTTGATTTACCAAATCCAATACCTCGCATTAATCCAAACTAAACTCCATCCGCCACCCCTCAGCCCAGTGAGTGATATTACTGTCACCTCACCCTCCCCCTTCAATTTTAAAATGCCCATCCCCCTCTCCAGAGTGCCTGCACACACCAGCCTTGAGTTTCACAAAGACCCTGAGCTTGGGTTGCCTTGTGTGGTTAGGGGGAGGAGAGACAGATTGCAGACACAGTCAGTGGGGAGGAGAGGCTGGACAGTAATCAGCAGCCTGGTGTCACTTCATGGTTTCAGGAAAAGGGGAGTCGCACGTGAGAGTTGGGTAAGAGTGATCGGTGTTTTGGGGTCAGAAATTAAGCTCTTCCTTCGTCTCTGGTGTTCAGTAATAAATATCTATTTGAGACCCTTCATTGGACAGAGTGTGTCTGCAGGATTTCTTTCCCTAATATTGTAGACTACAGATAATAGCAATTAAAGATGTTTATAGTTAATTTCAATGGCACGGCACGTACCCTCAATATCCTACAGTTGAGACAAATATCTTGCATTTGTTTAACAATACAAAGTGTTTTGTGTGGTTCAGTAATGGTAACCTGATTATAATAAATCTACACTAATCTAAAAGTGGGCACTAAAATATGACCCAAAATCTGGATATGGTAGTGTTGTGGGTAGTGTCCCTGTCTCTGAGCCAGAGCTCTGGATTTGATTCCAATTCCTGTGCTTGTGTGGTAGTGTTCCTAGCTCTGGGCTAGAAGGCCTGGATTCAAGTCCTGCCTGTTGCAGAGGTATGTCCCAGCATGTCAGGACAGGCTGATGAACAAGCACACAGGAGAATAATGTTCCAGCTTTATGGGTATTGCTGAGTGATGCTAGTGTCCCTGCCTCCGGGCACAAAGATCCAGGCGTAAATCCCACAGAAGTGTCTCAGGATACATCTGAACCAACTGATTAAAATGGATTTAGAATTGTGACTTGATGGATAAGGGAGCGGTGTCAGTATTGAATTTCAGAATTTAGGCCCAGGATGACTGAAAGTACAGCTATTCGTGTTGATTGGAGTCACATTTCGCAGCAGTAAAGGTTTATAAAATCAAAATGGTCATGGGTAGGTGAATAGTCAGGGTTTGTCCCCAGGTTAGGGGTGTCCAAAACTAGAGGCATTGGTGGAAAGTGAGAGGGGAAAGGTTTTGATGAGGCCTAAAGGGCACCATTTCACACAGAGGGTGGTGTGCGTATGGAATGAGCTGCCAGAGGAAGTGATGGAGACTGGTACAACTACAGCATGTAAAAGGCATCTGGATGCTGACAGACCTGCTGAGCTTTTCCAGCAATTGCTGTATTTAAAAATACATGCATTTTAACACAGATATTCTGAATACATTAAATATTTTATTTTTTTAATGACGCAGGGCCATGTAAACATATTTCAAATCGGCCGAGACCATTTTCTGCTCAGGATATGACTCTGTGTGTGACAGTAGCAATGATGCACCTACATGGAACAGGGAATGTGATGGAGACACAGTTTGGACAATGTACAAGGAGACCTCACATGGTCCAGTTTGGGAGAGGATGACATTATTGTGTGATTCAACTCAGACAGGGAGAAAATGTAATCTGCCCGAGAAGGAATTGCACTCTCTCTCCATCATTGTTCCTTATCACAGCAATGTGTGCGAGCTAAAAAAAAATCTTTACAGTCATCGTTATCATTCTTATTTTTATGGAATCCCTGCAGTGTGGAAACATGCCGTTCGACCCAACAAGTCCATACCAACCTTCCCCCTATATTTACCCCTGACTAATTCACATAACCTAGAAATCCCTGAACACTACAGACAATTTAGCATGACCAATCCACCGAACCTACACAGTTTGTGGGAGGAAACTGGATCACCCATTAGAAGCTCACATCGATAAGGGGAGAATGTGCAAACTCCACACAGACAGTCACCCAAGTCTGGAATCGACCCCAAGTCCCTGGTGCTGTGAGGCAGCAGTGCTAACCACCGTGCTACCCTTTGGATGATCCCGAACCAGAATTCACTGGAATCTATTCACTGCCTAAAACAAAGGGAGTTCAGCCCAATCCAAACTCTCCCAGGATGAAATCCCATTGCTAGTAGCTTGTGTGAGTACAATATCTTCAGAAGCAGAATAATGCTTTGGACAATCTCACAATTTTTCTTTGTCATGAGTTCCAATAATATTTGGACCAAGTTCTTTCAAGTTAAAATTGTGTTTGTCAGTGTGTGTGTCTGTGTGTGTGTGTGTGTGTGTGTGTGTGTGTGTGTGTCAGTGTGTGTGTGTATATGTGCGTGTGTGTGTCAGTGCGTGTGTGTGTGTGTGTCAGTGTGTGTGTGTGTGTGTGTCTGTGTGTGTGTATGTGTGTGTGTCAGTGTGTGTGTGTATGTGCGTGTGTGTGTCAGTGTGTGTGTGTATGTGTGTGTGTCTGTGTGTGTGTCAGTGTGTGTCTGTGTGTGTGTGTGTGTGTCAGTGTGTGTATGTGTGTGTGTGTGTGTATATGTGCATGTGTGTGTCTGTGTGTGTGTGTGTGTGTGTGTGTGTGTGTGTGTGTGTGTGTGTGTGTGTGTGTGTGTGTGTGTTTGTGTGTGTGTGTGTGTGTCAGCATTTTTAGAAAGGGAAATATTGATTATATAATTGCAATACCCAAACAGTTTGCCATTCATCTTTCCATCATAGTTTGAGTAACATTGCTCTGGATCATAAACGTGTTGTTTTAGCAGATTAAAGAAACTAGCCTGACTTGTTCCTAAAACTGACCCTGACCCAGTCTGAGACCGATATCATCGGCCATATCACCAACCTGGTTACATTTAACATTTGTTTTGAGCAGTGGAGTAGTGGGACAGGAAAAGGAAACAGTGACCCAAAAAGCCGGGGAACTATAGACGGGTGAGCCTGATGTCAGTGGTGGGTAAGTTGTTGGAGGGGATTCTGAGGGATAGCATTTACATACATTTGGGAAGGCAAGGGCTGATCAGAGTAGACAACGTGTCTTTCTGTATGAGAAATCATGTCTCATTAATTTGGTTGAGTTTTTGAAGAGGTGACAAAGAAGATTAATGAAGACAGTTTGGTAGACATTGTCTGTATGGACTTCAGCAAGGTGCTCTTTTAAACAACAAAGAGCAAAGAAAATTTACAGCCCAGGAACAGGCCCTTCGCCCTCCAAGCCTGAGCCGATCCAAATGTACTGTCTAAATCTGTCGGTCAATTCCTAAGCATCTGTATCCCTGTACTCCCCACCTACTCATGCATCTGTCCAGATGCATCTTAAATGAATCTACCGTCCCTGCCTCCACCACCTCTGCGAGCAACGCGTTCCAAATGCCCACCACTCTCTGTGTGAAGTACTTACCGCGTGTATCCCCCTTAAACTTTCCACCTCTCACTTTGAAAGCACGACCTCTCGTTATTGAATCCCTCAACCTGGGAAAAAGCTGGTCTCTATCCACCCTGGCCATACCTTCATGATTTTGCAAACGTTAATCATGTCCCCCCTCAATCTCTTTTTTTCTAGTGAAAATAAACCTAACCTACTCAGCCGGGCCTTCATAGCTAGTATTTCATTCTGATTGGTAGACAGATTAGTAAGTTTCAGTCACATGGGATACAGAGGAAGCTAGTCACAAATGGCGTGAAGGAAGAGAGATATTTTTCAGACTGGAGGCTTGTGAGCAGCAGTGTGCTGTAAGAATCAGTACTGAGTTCACTGCATTTCATCATTAATGTAAAGGATTTAGATGTGAATATTGGGGCAATAGTTAGTAAGGTTACAGATGACATCAGAAAGGTGGTGTAGTAGATTATCTCAGAGTACAACAAGACCACAATTAGATGGAACAATGGGGCAAGGATGGACAGATGAGGTTTAATTTAGATAAATATGAAGCTTTGCATTTTGGGAAGGAAAATCAGGGCAGACATTATATACTTCATGGTCAGGTCCTGGGGCGTGTTGTGAAACAAAGGGACATAGGGGTGCAGGTGCATTGTTCCTTGAAAGTGGAGTCGCAGGTAGACAGAGTGGTGCAGAACACATTTGGCACATTTGCCTTAATCAGTCAGAGCATTGAGTACAGGAGTTGTGGTGGTATGTTGTATCTATACAGGACGTTGGTGAGGCCACTTTAAGAATACTGTGTACAACTCGGTTTTCTGCAGAAATGTTCCAGGACTGGAGGTTTGAGCTATAGGGAGAGATTGATTAGGTTGAGGTGTTTCCCCCTGGAGTGTCAGAGGCTGAAGGGTGACATTATAGAGGTTTATAAAATCATCAGGGGCATGGATATTCTGAACAGCCACGTTCTGCTCTCCAGGATTGGGGAGTCCAGAACAAGAGGGCAGAGGTTGAAGGCTAGGAGGATTGATTTAGAAGGGACCTGAAGATAAATGTTTCACAAATGTGTGTACAGAAAGTGCTGTCAGAGGAAGGGCTAAAGGCGGTTACAATCGAACATTTAAAAAGTATCTGAAAGAGGAGAGATATTTACCAAATGCTGGCAAATGGGACTAGATCAGATTTGATATCTGATCGGAGTGAACAGATTGGAATAACGGGTCTGCTTTCGTTCTGCATGACTCTCTGATTCTATACGAGGGATGATGAAAAATTCTGTAAGGTCCTTTCAAGTCGTACTTCTCTTCTCTGGAAGTTTATCGTGACTCTAGGTTCACATTGATTGAAAGCTGCATTAGTTAAATATTTGACAAAGAAGTGAGTCACGGATAATGGGATATAGACAGGTAAGTGGGGCTGAGACCCCAACCTGATCAGCCACAATCTTACTGCCTGTTGGAGAAGGCTCAAAGTATCTAATGACCCACTCCTGCTCCTCAGTCCCATGTTCCTGTGTGCCATTCAGCCCCTCATACCTGCTAGACAGGAACAGTTGGAGGCCACTTGCTCCTATAACCTGGTGCACAGAACCAGAAGAGACCATTCAGTCCCTCAAGACTGTCCCACATGCTTTGAGATGATTTGGGAAATGTAATTGGAAAATCCAGGCTGGGTATGAAAGAGGCCCCTCATCTTTCTTTAGAAAGCTTCCCCTCTCTGCAGCTTGTGCTCCATTTGTTGATCATGTTGTAGACCCAGATTCACTGTGAAAACAGCCCACATACCTCACCCAGAGATGGCTCACCAAACCATCTGGTCTCCCTGACTGCAATATGCAATACCAGAACATTCATAAAAATAACACCTACTAACTTGCCAATAACAGAATGTGAGAACATCAGAAACAGGGGAATGTCGTTTCTTCCCCAAACCTGCCTTGCCCTTCACGAAGATCATGGCTGATCTGCTTCTGGCCTCAAATCCTCTTTCATACCCAATTCTTCATAGCCCTCACCTCTCTGACACATCAATATCCATCGACCTCCTCTTCAAATACTTTCAGTCATCTCGCTCCCCGAACACTCTTGAGAAGAGAAATCCTGACATTCAATCCCACCTGTTTGAAGAAAACACGTGCTGCTCCTATATCATGGTTTATTGATGTGACCAAAAGAGGTTGAGACAAGGGTTCAGGTAAAAATGACTGGCCCCGATATCAAGGCAGTGGTTGACGTCTGCTGACATCAAGGAGCTTAACAAAACTGGACTTAATGGGAATCAGAGTAACCTCTCCAGTGTTTGGGCTCAAACATGGCACAAAGGAAGATGGTCATCATCTCTGTCCTGGGTCACCTCTGTGCGAAATCCTCTGGGTAGTTTCCTCTTCACAAACATCTTTAGCTGCTTCATCAATGTCTCCCCACCCTCACCCGCCCCACCATAAGATCAGAAGTCGGGATGGTCACTGAAGATTCAACAATGTTCAGAACATTTTGTCCCCCGTCAGTTCCTGAACTGGTCTGTGTCCATGTGCAGCAAGACCCAGGCTCCATTGAGACTTGTGCTGTTAAAGTATCAGTAACATTCATGTAACAGCACTGCCTGACACTGCACATTGCCACAGCAAAACAAGGGTTCATTCAGTACCTAACACTGGTTTCACAGGAATATGAGGAAGTCATTCAGCCCATTGACACTATTGGAGATGAACAGGGACAGCCCATTCAGTGCCTCCAGCCTATTACTCAGGAAGAGAAGGAGTCTAGTGTGATGGACCTCACCAGAGCCCCTCGAAAATATTTGACGGCAACATCCTAGACCTTTATGTTTTCTTATTTTAAAGGAAATGAAAAGTATCTGTTCCAGATGCAATGTGACTGGTCAAACCCCTCGGTGTGAAGCAAAACACCATCTATTTCAACATGAAAGAAGAAATAACACCACAGAAAGAGGAATTTAGAATAACGTAATTCTATTGGACAGCTTAACAGAATAATAGATCTAGGAACTATTACTAATGAACTGTTCCAATATAGGGAAATCCCATAAACACAGCCCTTGGCAAAAAGGAATATTCAGACACAGATTGTAACAAACATTTCTCCAATCCAGGAATTAAAAACAGCATCAAGAGAAATTTCAGAGAGAGCGGCAGCCAGGAAACATTCCCTGAAGCTTCCAACTCTGTGGAGACCCCAATAGTTTCTGATGTTACTGAGAAACTAAAACACAGAGATCCTAATCTGTGAGAGCTGGCCACACCCATTCAGGCTGCATTAAAATAAACACAAGGCTTCCCTAGCTGTTACTCAAGTGGTCTTAACTAACCAGCTTAGTAACGATCGTTCAATCTCTCTCATAAAAGAAACGCGGACAAAATAACCACTTAAAGCTGCAGCACCATCACACTTGTCAGTACAATGAGCTGTCAAAAAGAAACCAGGGATAACCCAGTCAGGCCTTTGGCCCTGTCCAATTGGACGAGGAAGAAGCCAGTCAGTCCCTTGAGTCACTTACACAGGAACAGCAGGAGGCCACTCCCACCTCAATACACTTACACAGGGGCAGAATGAGGTAATTGATGCTGATTCCTGATGAATGCCTTATGCCCAATACGTCGATTCTCCTGCTTCAAGGATGCTGTCTGACCCGCTGTGCTTTTCCAGCAATCGACTCTCTACTCTGATCTCCAGCATCGGCAGTCTTACGTGTCTCCAGATTGATGCTCTAACATGATGATCAAGTGGATCAGAGGCTGCACAGACAGACTGTTCCACCTTGTTCCTCCTGGCTCCGTTGCTCATGATAAACATGTGGGACTTTAACATGGTTTTCTAGTGGTGAGCAGGGAAGCCATATGTCTAGTGCAAAGTCTCAAGAAGGCATCTTGAGACAGACTGGTGTTCTGTATGTAGGGCGGAAGCTGGTGGGAATGGCTACCTGTTTCAGACGGAGGTATTGTGGCTGCTGTTGGGGTTTGTGAGCAACCTGACGTTCAGTCCAGGGTTCACACGCCGACTGCACAATAACATGGGGAGAGTTAATTTAGGCAAATAAACTATGAGGAAAGTCACGTTAGACTGATGAATGGACTCTCTAAGTTTAAATAATGGTGATCTTGTTCATGTTGACCTTGTCTAGTGCATGTCCTGTTTAGTGTATCCCGTGTGCCTTACTCTGTCCAAGTCTATTTCCACCCTATGATCTGTCTGGCCATGCTTACTATGATCTTCCTCCACTGCTCATAAATAAAGTGTTTCCCTGTACTGAGATACACGTGACAATAAATCAAAACAATCAATCATGGGTAAAGTATGGAATTTCTCACCCTATCAATGTCTGTTTTGGAAATAAGTGATCGCTGCCACTCCTCGTGTTTCAGCGTCACCATTTCTTTGTCTCTCACAGCTCTACAGATTAAACACTCAGCTTATTCACTCTATCCTCCTGTTACCATCACCTGTGTCTGTGGTAAGGAGATCATTCCTTACAAAGGAGATCAAATCTGTAGAGACTGCCCCTAATGCTCTCTCAGCAAGGCTCTACAACAGCAGGAAGATGGCTTTACTTATGTACTCGAATCATCTTACAATGAAGGACAGCATACCATTGACTGCACCCATTACTTACACAGGGTTTGATTCGGAGCAGTCAGCATAGACTTGTGAGTGGGAGATCATGCTTCCCAAATTTCTTAGAGTCCTTTGGTGAAGTGACCAAGAAGGTTAATGAGGGCAGAGTGATAGACGTAGTCTCTTTGGATTTCAGTATGGCCTATGATAAGTTTCCACATGGCAGGCTGCTCAGGAAGGTTCAATCACGTAGAATACTGGGGGAACTGGCCAATTGGATACACAGTTGGGTTGATGGTAGGAAGCTTGTTAGACTGGAGGTTGGGACCATAGCTTTTTGTTATCTATGATTTGGATGAGAATATACAAGGCATGATTAGTAAGACACTAAAATAAATGGCAGCATGATCAGTGAGGACGTTTATCAGAAATTGCAACAAGACCTTAATCAGGTGGGGAAGTGGGCTGAGAAATAGCAAATGGAATTTAATATAGATGTGTGAGGTCTTGCAGTTTGGAATCTCAAATCAAGGTAGGAGTTTCACAGTGAATGGGCGGGCCTTAAGGGGTGTAGTGGGCAGAGAGACCTTGGAATTCAGGTGCACGGTTCACTGAGAGTGGAGTCACAGGTAGGCAGGGCAGTGAAGAAGGCTTTTGGCACACTGGCCTTCGTCAGGCAGGACATTGAGTATAGAAGTTGGGAATTTATGTTGCAGTTACACAGGACTTTGGTAAGGCCGCACTTGGAGGATTGTGTTCAGTTTTGTCAACTTGTTATAGGGAGGATAAAATGTAATTAGAAAGAGTGCAGAAGAAATTTACAAGGACATTGCCAGGACCCAATGGTCCAAGTTATAGGGAGAGGTTGGACAAGCTATGACCTTTTCTTTAGAGTGTAGGAGACTGAGGGAGTCCTTATAGAGCTGTATAAGATCATGAAGGATATGGATAGGGTGAATGCTCTCAGTCTTTTCCAAAGTTTAGAGAATCGAGGAGGAAAGGGGATCAGTTTCAGGTTAAAGGGAAAGGAATAAAAGGGAACCTGAGGGACCATTTATTTACATAAATGGCTGGTACTTGGATGAGCTGCCAGAAGATGTGGCTGAGGGAGTGTATTAACAATGTTTCAAAAGCATTTGGATAAATATGTGGATAGGAAAGGACGAGAAGGATATGGGCCAACTGCAGGGAAATGGGGTTAGTGTGGATGGACATTTACAAGGTGGAGTGGAACCACTTTGTTAATTAAAACCAAACACCCAGAAAAGCTCGCCTCACCTCGTAATCTGTTAACACATGAGTGATAGAGATGTCCTGCATTCCACTATTTAAACAAAAATTAGCAAGTTAGTTTCTTAACTTTAATAGTGAACACTAAACAAAAACTATTCGCAAATACAAGCCCCTCTTTTCTTAGCTACTTACTATCTGACTCCAACTCTGTAAAAAATATGCTGTTCCAACAGCCCACATATTAAACGTTACAATCTCAAGACCATACAGTCTCTATCTTCCCCGCTGTGTTCACTCTTTCAGCTACTGATCTCCCGGGTCATTTTTTTTAACTGCAAATCGGTTTACATGAACATGTGTCTTTGACAGAGAGTGTTTGAGATGGCCAGTTAGCACTCCTGCTCTACAGCAGTTACTCTGCTGTCGGATGGCAGCAGCTCTCCCTCTAGTGTTCAAATGCTGGGTTTATTTACTTCCCATGATACAATAATTCTCATAATTTGATTGATTTCCAGGTGTACGAACAATAATATTCAAATTCCATTGGCTTCGGATATTCAGAGCATTATTTAAAGTCTTTGATTGCATTTGATTGGCTGTCAAAACAGCAACCAAAATTCAGGCTTCCATTTCCCAGCTAATTGTTACATTTGGAACAGTCTGACCTTTAGCTGGCATCTGTGGCTGTACTTTCGATTCAGCAAAACCCGTCCTATCTTAAAGTGAACAAACATTGATTAGCTTCCAGGCAGTAACACACTCCGGGCTATCTGTTATTCTGTATAATAACCTCCTTGAACCGCTCGATTAGATTCCAGGCCGTAACTCACTCTGTGCTATCTGTTATTCTGTATATAATCCACGCTGAGCACCTCGATTCGGTTCCAGACTGTAACTCACTCCGGCGTATCTGTTATTCTGCATATAAATCACCCTGAACCCCTCAATTATATTCCAGGCTGTAACACACCCCAGAATATCTGTTATTCTGTATATAAACCACCCTGAACCCCGCGATTAGATAGCAGGCTGTAAATCACTCCGGGGTGTCTGCTGTTCTGTATATAAACCACCCTGAACCCCACGATTAGATTCCAGGCTGTAACTCACTTCGGGCTATCTGTTATTCTGGATATAACCCACCCTGAACACCTCTATTCGATTCCAGGCTGTACCTCACTGCTTGCTATCTGTTATTCTGTATATAAACCACCATGAACACCTCGATTCGATTCCAGGCTGTAACTCACTCTGGGCTATCTGTTATTCTGTACATAAACCACCCTGAACCCCGCGATTAGATTCCAGGCAGCAATCTCCTGTCAGGGTTGAAAGGGAAGGCTGGCAGTTATTGGGAATGCTGGCTGACTAAAGAAATTGAGGGTTTGATTCAGAAAAAGAAGCAAGCATATGTCAGGTATAGACAGGATAGATCGAGTGAATCCTTAGAAGAATATAAAGGAAGTTGGAGTATACTTAAGAGGGAAATCAGGAGGGCAAAACGCGGACATGAGATTGCTTTGGCAAATAGAATTAAGGAGATTCCAAAGTGTTTTTACAAATATATTAAGGACAAAGGGTAACTAGGGAGAGAATAGGGCCCCTCTAAGATCAGTAAGGCAGCCTTTGTGTGGAGCCACAGAAAATGGGGGAGATTTTAAATGAATATTTTGCAGCAGTATTTACTGTGGAAAAGGATATGGAAGATATAGACTGTAGGGAAATCGATGGTGACATCTTGCAAAATGTCCAGAGAAACAGAGGAGGAAGTGCTGGATTTCTTGAAATGGTTAAAGGTGGATAAATCCCCAGGACCTGATCAGGTGTACCCGAGAACTCTGTGGGAAGCTAGAGAAGTGATTGCTGGGCCTCTTGCTGAGATATTTGTATCATCGATAGTCACAGGTGAGATGCTGGAAGACTGGAAGTTGGCAAACGTGGTGCCACTGTTTAAGAAGGGCGGTAAAGACAAGCCAGGGAACTATAGACCGGTCAGCCTGACCTCGGTGGTAGGCAAGTTGTTGGAGGGAATCCTGCGGGACAGGATGTACATGAATTTGGAAATGCAAGGACTGATTCGGGATAGTCAACATGGCTTTGTGCGTGGGAAATCATGTCTCACAAACTTGATTGAGTGTTTTGAAGAAGTAACAAAGAAGATTGATGAGGGCAGTGCAGCAGATGTGATCCATATGAATTTCAGTAAGGCGTTCGACAAGGTTCCCCATGGGAGACTGATTAGCAAGGTTAGATCTCTTGGAATACAGGGAGAAGTAGCCATTTCGATACAGAACTGACTCAAAGGTAGAAGACAGAGGGTGGTGGTGGAGAGTTGTTTTTCAGACTGGAGGCCTGTGACCAGTGGAGTGCCACAAGGATCAGTGTTGGGCCCTCTACTTTTTGTCATATATATAAATGATTTGGATGCGAGCATAAGAGGTACAGTTAATAAGTTTGCAGATGACACCAAAATTGCAGGTGTAGTGGACAGCAAAGAGGGTTTCCTCAGTTTCCAAGAGGATCTGGACCAGATGGGCCAATGGGCTGAGAAGTGGCAGATGGAGTTTAATTCAGATAAATGTGAGGGGCTGCATTTTGGGAAACCAAATCTTACCAGGACTTCTACATTTAATGGTAAGGTCCTAGGGTGTGTTGCTGAACAAAGAGACCTTGGAGTGCAGGTTCATAGTTCCTTGAAAGTGGAGTCGCAGGTAGATAGGATAGTGAAGAAGGCGTTTGGTATGCTTTCCTTTATTGGTCAGAATACCGAGTACAGGGGTTGGGAGGTCATGTTGTGGCTATACAGGACATTGGTTAGGTCACTCTTGGAATATTGCATGCAATTCTGGTCTCCTTCCTATTGGAAAGATGTTGTGAAACTTGAAAGGGTTCAGAAAACATTTACAAGGATGTTGCCAGGGTTGGAGGATTTGAGCTACAGGGAGAGGCTGAACAGGCTGGGACTGTTTTCCCAGGAGTGTCGGACGCTGAGGGGTGACATTATCGGGGTTTACCCTGGGATAAGGGAGTGCAGAACTAGAGGGCATAGGTTTAGTTTGAGAGGGGAAAGATATGAAAGAGATCTAAGGGACAACTTTTTCACGCAGGAGGTGGTACGTGTATAGAGTGAGCTGCCAGAGGAAGTGGGGTGGAGGCTGGTACAATTACAACTTTTAAGAGGAATTTGGATGAGTATATGAATAGGAAGGGTTTGGAGGGATATGGGCCGGGTGCTGGAAGGTGGGACTAGATTGGGTTAGGATATCTGGTTGGCATTGTCAGGTTGGACCAAAGGGTCTGTTTCCATGCTGTATATCTCGATGATTCTGTAACTCTGTAACTCACTCGGACTACCTGTTAATCTGTATAGAAACCACACTGAAACCCTCGATTAGATTCCAGTCTGTAACACACTCTGGGGTATCTGTTATTGTACACAAAATCATCCCGAATCCCCTTGATAAAATTCCAATCTGTAACTGACTTCCAATTTGAAGTGACTCTGTACATTAGCCACTTCAATCGTTTGATTAGATTCCAGTCTGTATCACACTCCTGGGTATCTGTTAGTTTGTATATTAATCATCCAGTCCAAACCCTGTTAAAATTGCCCATAGTGTTCAGGGAAGTGTAGGTGAGGTGCATTAATCAGGGGTATATGTGGGGAAATGGGTCTGGATGGGTTATCCTTCTGTGGGTCAGTGTGGTCTTGTTGGGCTGAAGGGCTTGTTTCCCCACGGTCGGGATTATATGAATCACCCGTAACCCTCTCGATTAGATTCCAACGTGTAACTCACTTCCATCTATGTGTGACTGGCATGTTTCAAAAACACCCCAAAACCTTCAATTCTATTCCACTTCGATAAACACGAGGCGCTGCCTTTTGGGAAAGCAAATTTGAGCAGGACTTATACACTTAATGGTCAGGTCCGAGGGAGAGTTGCTGAACAAAGAGACTTTGAAGTGCAGGTTCGTAGCTCCGTGAGAGTAGAGTGGCAGGTGGATAAGATAATGAAGGCAGGGTTTGGTATGCTTTCCTTTATTGGTCAGAGTTATGAGTATAGACATTGAGAGGTCATGTTGTGGCTGGACTGGACATGGGTTAGGCCACTGTTGGAATATGGCGTGCAATTCTGGTCTCCTTCCTATCGGAAGGATGTTGTGAAACTTGGAAGGGTTCAGAAAAGATTTACAAGGAGGTTGTCAGGGTTAGAGGATTTGAGCTACAGGGAGAGGCTGAATAGGCTGGGACTGTTTTCCCTGGAGCATCAGAGGCTGAGGGGTGACCTTATAGAGTTTTATAAAATCATGATGGGCATGGATAGGAAAAATAGACAAAGCCTTTTCCTTGGGGTGGGGAGTCCAGAACTAGAGGGCATAGGTTTAGTGTGAGAGGTAATATGAAAGAGACCTAAGGGGCAACTTGTTCACTCAGAGGGTGGTACATGAATGGAATGAACTGTCAGAGGGAGTGGTGGGGGCTGGTATAATTGCAACATTTAAAATGCAGTTCGATGGGTATATGAATGGGAAGATTTGTAGGGAGATGGGCCAAGTGTTTGAAAAAGAGTCTAGGGTAGGTTAGGATATCTGGTCGGCATAGACGGGTTGCACCAAAGGGTCTGTTTCCATGCTGTACATCTCTATGACTGTATGACTCCGTGATTTTGTGACTCACTACTTGTTATCTGTTATTCTGTATGTAAACCACCTCAAACCTCTCGATTAGATTCCAGTCTGTCCCTCACTCCTGGGTATCTCTTATGCTGTATGTAAACCCTCAACCCCTCTCTTAGATTCCAGTCTGGAACTCACTCCTGGGGATCTGTTATTGGATCTGTGAAGTGATCCTTGTTGGATGTTAGACCGAAGACAAGATAAACTAAATGGTCAAATGTTACATTGGAAGCAGGAACACAGAAAGCTGCTGGTTCATTTCTATCCGGTTACATATCTCCAAGTTTCAGATTGGGGCTGAATTTCTGTCACAATGGGGAAAGTCTCAAAAGCTGTTTACTGTCCTGCACGAATGCATCATCATAACATGAATTCTCTTGCAAGATAGGAAATGGAGACAGCTTCTGGAAGGTATCTGTATCCCTGTGTGTGTGATTCAGTGTGTCTGTGATTCTGTGTGCATGTTCAATGTTTTATATATTTTCAAACTGTATTGATGTTGCCAGTCTCTCTTGCTTTTCCTTATTTATAAACTCAATGTCATCGTTTTGCTGATATAAAATGGTGGCTGTGGACAAATCTAAAATGTCTGCCTGACTGATTTGTGTCAAGAATACTTTCAGCAAGGGAGAGGGGGCAATGTGTCAAAAGCCATTTCCATTCATTGATGCTAGCAGAGATAGGAAATGGAGACAGCTCTTTGAAGGTGCTTAAAATGCAAATCCCAGAACTTGTTTACAGTGAATGCGGAGAGACAATGTGACATTCCAGTAAGGTCTGCCTTACTTTCCAAGCTCCTAATATATGAGAGAAACATAATATGCAAAACCTGATAGAGCTCAGCCACTGAATTGTAGATTTGCAGCGTTGGATCAGAATTTTGCCTGGTTAGGTCTCATCCCAAATTGAAGGGTTTCTCAAATCCCACACTGACCTTCTGTGGGTTCAAAGTGTGTGTTGTCTACAAATAAAATAAAATAATGCACCTGCAATTGAACAAAGCTCTTTCTGGAAATTTGTGCATCTGTTGGTTTAAGTATCTTTCAACAGGATTGAACATAAATGTGAGAGATAGGTTGCACTCTAACCAGAATGGCAGTGCAGTATAAAAGGTATATTAATAATTTCAGTGAAAGGGGAAAACAGAGGAGGATAGTCCTCAAACAAGGAAAGTTGGGAGTCAGTAAAGTTGTGTAGTTTGTGACTGTATTATGTTTATGTGAGTCAAGATTTGAAACCACTTGGCCAATAGTACACTTTGTGACTCACTCCCAGTTACAAGTTATTTCACATAAAAACGTTAACATATCCCTCGATTAGATTCCAGGCTGTAACTCCCTCCGGGCTATCTGTTATTCTGTATCTAAAACTCCCTGGACCCCTCGATTAGATTCCAGGCTGTTAACTAACTCCAGGGTATCTGTTATTTTGTACATAAACCATCTTAAATCCCCCGATTAGTTTCCAATCTGCAACACACTCCAGACTATCTGTTATTCTGTAAATAAATCACCCTGAACCCCTCAATTAGATCCCAGGCTGTAACTCACTCCTGGCTATCTGTTAATCTGTATATAAACCACCCTGAAACCCTCGATTAGATGCTAGGCTAGGCTGTAACTCACTCCGGGGTATCTGTTAATCGTATATAAAGCACCATAAACCCCGCAATTAGATTCCAGATTGTAACTCACTCCGGGATATCTGTTATTCTCTATATAAACCACCCTGAACCCCTCAATTAGATTCCAGGCTGTAACTCACTCTGCTATCTGTTATTCTGTATATAAACCACCCTGAAACCCTCGATTAGATGCTAGGCTAGGCTGTAACTCACTCCGGGGTATCTGTTATTCGTATATAAAGCACCATGAACCCCTCAATTAGATTCCAGATTGTAACTCACTCCGGGGTATCTGGTATTCTGGATATTAACCATCCTGAACCCATTGATTTGATTTCCCTTCCTGACATGTTAAGCTCATGTTTCCAACACAATCTAATCTCAATAATGATTAATGTATCACTGGTCCTCCTATCTGCTGGAACTACCATCATGTTAACTTTCTGATGTTTACATACATGATTACCTGTAGCAGTGAGTCGCAGGTAGACAGAGTGGTGCTGAACACATTTGACACATTTGCCTTAATCAGTCAGAGCATTGAGTATAGGAGTTGTGGTGGTATGGTGCATCTGTACAGGATGTTGGTGAGACCACTTTAAGAATACTGTGTACAACTCGGTTTTCTGCCGAAATGTCTTACACGTATGTTCCAGGACTGGAGGTTTGAGCTTTAGGGAGACGCTGATTACGTTGAGGTGTTTCCCCCTGGAGTGTCAGAGGTTGAGAGGCAGCATTATAGAGGTTTATAAAATCATCAGGGGCATGGATATTCGGAACAGCCATGTTCTGCTCCAAAGGATAGGGGAGTCCAGAAAAAGACAGCATAGGTTGGAGGGGAGAGGGCGAATGATTTAGAAGGGACGAGAAGGTAAATATTTCACACAGAGAGTGGTGTGTGGACAGAAAGTGCAGTCAGAGGAAGTGGTCAAGGCGGGTACAATCACAGGAGGAATATTGGCCAAGTGCTGGCAAATGGGACTAAATCAGATTTGATATCTGATCGGAGTGAACAGATTGGACTAATGGGTCTGTTTCCATTCTGCATGACTCTCTGATTCTATAAGAGGGATGACGAATAATTCTGAATGGATCTTTCAAGTCGGAATTCTCTTCAGTGGAAGATTATCGTGTCTCTATGTTCACATGGATTGAAAGCTGCGTTAGTTAAATATCTGATAAAGAAGTGCACAATGGGACACAGACAGGAAAGTGGGGCTGAGACCACAAACTGTATATAATTTTAGTGCCTGGTGGAGAAGGCTCAAAGTATCTAATGACCCACTCCTGTTTCTCAGTCCCATGTTCCCGTGTTCCATTCAGCCCATCAAACCTGCTAGACAGGAGCAGTTGGAGGTTACTTACTCCTATAACCTGTTGCACAGAAACACAGGAGACCATTCAGCCCCTCAGTACTGTCCCACACGGTTTGAAGTGAATTGGGAAATGTAATTGGAAAACCCAGGCTGGGTACGAAAGAGGCCCCTCATCTCTCTTCACAGAGCTTCCCCTCTCTGCAACTTGTGCTTCATTTGTTGGTCATGTTGTACACCCAGATTCAATGTGAATACAGCCCCATACCTCACCCAGAGATTGCTCACAAAATCCTCTGGTCTCCCTGTCTGCAACATTCAACAACAGAACATCCATGAAAGTAACACCCACTAACTTTCCAATAACAGAATGGGAGAACATCAGAAACAGGGGCAGGTCGTTCACTCCCCAAACCTGCCTTGCCCTTCGTTATGATCATGACTGATCTGTTCTTCATCTCAAATCCTCTTTCATATCCAATTCTTCATAGCCCTCAACTCTCTGACAGGTCAATTTCCATACACCTCCTCTTCAATTATTTTCAGTCATCTAGCTCCCCGAACACGCTAGAGAAGAGACATCCTGACATTCAATGCCACCTGTTTGAAGAAAACACTTGCTGCTCCTATATCATGGCCTATGGATGTGAACAAAAGAGGTTGATACAAGGGTTCAGGTAACAATGACTGGCCACGATATCAAGGCTGTGGTTGACTTCTGTTGACATCAAGGAGCTTAACAAAACTGAACTTAATGGGAATCAGAGTAACCTCTCCAGTGTTTGGGGTCAAACATGGCACAAAGGAAGATGTTCACCATCTCAGTCGTGGGTCACCTCTGTGGGAGATCCTCAGGGTAGCTTCCTCTTCACAAACATCTTCAGCTGCTTCATCAATGTCTCCCCGCCCCCACCTTCCCCACCATTAGATCAGAATTGGGGATGGTCGCTAAAGATTCAACAATGTTCAGAACATTTTGTCCCCCGTCAGCTGCTGAACTGGTCTTTGTCTGTAACTAGCAGGATCCAGACTCCATTGAGGCTTGTGCTGTTAAAGTATCAGTAACATTCATGTAACAGCACTGCCTGACACTGCACATTGCCACAGTAAAACAAGGGTTCATTCAGTACCTCACGCTGGATTCACAGGAATATGAGGAAGTCATTCAGCCCATTGACACTATTGGAGAAGAACAGGGACAGCCCATTCAGTGCCTCCAGCCTATTACTCAGGAAGGGAAGGAGTCTAGTGTGATGGACCTCACCAGAGCCCCTCGAAAATATTTGAAGGCGGTAGCCTAGATTCTAATGTTTTCTTATTTTAAAGGAAATGTAAAGTGTCTGTTCCAGATGCAATGTGACTGGTCAAGCTGCTCGGTGTGAAGCAAATCACCATCTACTTAAACACGAAAGAGAAAATGAAACCAAAGAAAGAGGAATTTAGAATAACGTAATTCTATTGGACAGCTTAACAGAATAATAGATCTAGGAACTATTACTGATGAACTGTTCCAATATAGGGAAATCCCATAAACACAGCCCTTGGCAAAAAGAAATATTCAGACACAGATTGTCACAAATATTTCTTCAATCCAAGAATTAAAAACAGCATCAAGAGAAATTTCAGAGAGAGCGGCAGCCAGGAAACATTCCCTGAAGCTTCCAACTCTGTGGAGACTCCAATAGTTTCTGATGTTACTGAGAAACCAAAACCCAGAGATCCTAATCTGTGAGAGCTGGCCACACCCATTCAGGCTGCATTAAAATAAACACAAGGCCGCCCTAGCTGTTACTCAAGTGGTCTTAACTGGCAAGCTTGGTAACGATCGTTCAATCTCTCTCATAAAAGAAACCCGGACAAAATAACCTCTTAAAGCTGCAGCAATGTTCCATGAGTCAGTACAATGAGCTGTCAAACAGGAACCAGGGTTAATCAGTCAGGCCCTTGGCCCTGTCCAATCGGACGAGGTTGAAGCCAATCACTCCCTTGAGTCACTTACACAGGAACAGCAGGAGGCCATTCCCACCTCAATACACTTACACGGGGGCAGAATGAGGTACTTTTTGGTGATTCCTGATGAATGTCTTATGCCCAAAACGTCGATTCTCCTGGTCCTCGGATGCTGCCTGACCTGCTGTGCTTTTCCAGCAATTGATGATCTATTCTCATCTCCAGCATTGGCAGTCCTCACTGTCTCCTAATTGATGCTCTAACATGATGAACAAGTGGGGCAGAGGCCCCACAAACAGACTGTTCCACATTGTTTCTCTTGGCTCCATTGTTTATGATACACATGTGGGACTTTAACATGGTTTTCTTGAGGTGGGCAGGGAAGCCATATGTCTTGTGTGAAGTCTTAAGAAGGCATCTTCCATCTCCACGAAGACAGACTGGTGTTCTCTATGCAGGGCGGAAGCTGATGGGAATGGCTACCTGTTTCAGACGGAGGTATTGTGGCTGCTGTTGGGGATTGTGAGCAACCTGATGTTCAGTACAGGGTTCACACGCTGACTGCACAATAACGTGGGGAGAGTTAATTTAGGCAAATAAACTATGAGGAAAGTCACGTTAGACTGATGAATGGACTCTCTAAGTTCAAATAATGGTGATTTTGTTCATGTTGATCTTGTCTAGTGCATGTCCTGTGCAGTGTAACCTGTAATCCTTACTCTGTCCAAGTCTATTTCCACCCTATGATCTGTCTGGCCATGCTTACTATGATCTTCCTCCACTGCTCATAAATAAAGTGTTTCCCTGTACTGAGGTACACGTGACAATAAATCAAACCAATCAATCCTGGGTAAAGTATGGAATTTCTCTCCCTATCAATGTCTGTTTTGGAAATAACTGATCGCTGCCACTCCTCGTGTTTCAGGATCACCATTTCTTCATCTCTCACAGCTCTACAGATTAAACACTCAGCTTCTTCACTCTTTCCCCATGTTACCATCACCCGTGTCTGTGGTAAGGGAATCATTTATTACAAAGGAGATCAAATCTGTAGAGAGTGCCCCAAATGCTCTCTCAGCAAGGCTCTACAACAGCCGGAAGATGGCTTTACTCATGTACTCGAATCATCTTACAATGAAGGACAGCATACCATTGACTGCACCCATTACTTACACAGGGTTTGATTCGGAGCAGTCAGCATAGACTTGTGAGTGGGAGATCATGCCTCCCAAATTTCTTAGAGACCTTTGATGAAGTTACCAGGACGTTTGATGAGGGCAGAGTGATAGATGTAGTCTCTATGGATTTCAGTAAGGCCTTTGATAAGTTTCCAAATGGCAGGCTGTTCAGGAAGGTTACATCTCGTAGAATGCGGGGGAACTGGGCAATTGGATACACAGTTGGCTTGATGGTCGGAAGCAGAGGGTTTAGTGGAAAGATGTTTGTCAGACCGGAGGCTTGGTCCATTGCTGTTTGTTATCTATGATTTGGTTGAGAATGTAGAAGGTATGATTAGTAAGTTTGCAGATGACACTAAAATAAGTGGGAGCATGATCAGTGAGGAAGTTTATCAGAAATTGCAGCAGGACATTAATCAGGTGGAAAATGGGCCGAGAAATGGCAAATGGAATTTAATATAGAAGCGTGAGGTCTTGCATTTTGGAAACTCCGATCAAGGTAGGAGTTTTGTGGTGAATGGGAGGGCTTAAGGGGTGCAGTGGGCAGAGGAACCTTGGTGTTCAGGTGCACTGTTCTCTGAGAGTGGAGTCACAGGTAGACAGGGAAGTGAAGAAGGCTTTTGGCATATTGGCCTTCATCAGGCAGGATATTGAGGATAGAAGTTGGGACCTTATGTTACAGTTACACAGGACTTTGGTAAGGCCACACTTGGAGTATTGTCTTCAGTTTTGTCACCTTGTCATGGGGAGGATGTTATTAAATTAGAAAGAGTGCAGAAGAAATTTACAAAGACGTTGCCAGGACCCAATGGTCTGAGTTATAGGGAGTGGTTGGACAAGCTAGGACCTTTTTTTTAGCGTGTAAGAGACTGAGGGAGTCCTTATAGAGCTGTATAAAATCACAAGGGGTATGGATAGGTTAAGCTCTCTGTCTTTTTCCAAGGTGTAAAGAATCGAGGATTAGCGGGGATCAGTTTAAGGTTAAAGGGGAAGGAATAAAAGGGAACCTGAGGGGCCACTTTTTTATACAGAGGGCTGGTACGTGGATGAGTTGCCAGCAGATATGGTTGAGGGGGGTACATTAACAACATTTCAAAAACATTTGGATAAATATGTGGATAGGAAAGGACTGGAAGCATATGGGCCAACTGCAGGGAAATGGGGTTAGTGTGGATGGACATTTACAAGGTGGACTCGAACCCCTCTGTTAATTCAACCCAAACACCCAGAAAAGCTCGCCTCACCTTGTAATCTGTTAAAATAAGAGTGACACAGATCTCCTACATTCCACTATTTAAACAAAAATTATCAAGTTAGTTTCTTAACTTTAATAGTGAACTCTAAACAACAACTATTCACAAATACAAGCCCCTCTTTTCTTAGCCACTTACTATCTGACTCCAACTCTGTAAAAATATGCTGTTCCAACAACCCACATACGAAACATTAAAATCTCAAGACCATACAGTCTCTATCTTCCCCGCTGTGTTCACTCTTTCAGCTGCTGATCTCCCTTCGTCATTTTTTTTATTGCAAGTAGGTTTACATGAACATGTGTCTTTGATAGAGAGTGTTTGAGATGGCCAGTTAGCACTCCTGCTCTACAGCAGTTACTCTGCTGTTGGATGGCAGTGGCTCTCCCTCTATTTTCAAAATGCTGGGTTTATATACTCCCCATGATATAATAATTCTCATAATTTGATTGCTGTCCAGGTGTCCAAACAATAATATTCAAATTCTGTTGGTTTCTGGTATCCTGAGCATTATTTAAACTCTTTGGTTGGATTTGAATGGCTGTCAAAACAGCAACCAACACTCAGGTATCCATTTCTCAGCTAATGGTGACATGTGGAACAGTGTGACCTTTAGCTGGCATCTGTGGCTTTAATTTCTATTCAACAAAACCCGATCTGTCTTAAAGTGCCCATACATGTTTTTGTTTTCATAACATCTTCCCGCTTCAGAAAATAAAATGAACCAGCAGACTGAAAAGATGGCTACATTTCTTTTCCTCTAATTCTTAATCCGAACTATATGAAATATAAAAGTATTAATCTCAGTTATATCATTCATATTAATTCTGCATACCAATACAACACTGTAATAAGTCAAATCTTATCTACACTGCTTTCCTTTAAATCCGCGAAAACCCATCTGCTGTCACATTGTAGGGGCCACAGCATGTACATTTTGTAAGTTTAAAGTCGGTAAGGTAAGACTCCAATGAAATTGTCTCATATTCTGGTCTTTAAATATTCCAAAAAATGCGAGAGATTTGTCATTGTCCACAACCATCTCCGACAATTTGTTTGTCATATACACATTAAAATATTGTCAGGCCAGTGTGAAACTTAATCATTCTTGTTCAATAATGGAGATTTTTTATTTTTTTTCTGGTGGATATTGAGTTTTTTCCACAAGTAGCCAATTAGCCATTCAATTCCATCATCCTCTTTCTGTATCAATACATCTCTGACCCCTATATCCCGAGCATCAAACACAATTTTCAAAGGGTTTCAAAATATTTGGTGTAGCTAAAGCTCGTACGCTGATTAATCCTGCTTTAAAATTCTCAAATACCCCCTGGCATTGTTCTGTCCACCACAATTCTGTGTTCTTCTTTAGTAAATCCATCAGTGGTGCCCATACGCTGCTGAAGTTTGGAACAAACTTCCAATAGAATCCACTCAGTTCCAAAAATCGAAGCACCTTTTTCTTCGAGGATGGTTGTGGAAATTACTCAAAGCCCTTCGGTCTTTGTGTTCCATGGGGTCAACCTTCCATGGCCAATGTAATGTCCCAAGAACATCACCTCTACCTTCGCGAATTCTGTTTTCTTTAAGTTTATTACCAAGTTTTCTTCTTGTAATCGTTCAGCATGTTCTGCCAACTGTAACATGTGTGCTTTCAATCACTTGCTAAAGATCACTACATCATACAGATAAGCTGCACAATTTGTTCATATGGCCACAACTCTGTTTCTGAGTCTGAAATGTGGCTGGTGCATTATTCATCCATATGAAATACTCGAAAAGTTTTTTTTTTGTCATCTCTGGTATCTTTACTAGATTGTTTAACTGACTCCACATTTTAAAAAATTTGAATGGGGCCACTAAACCTGGCTTTGAAGGGATTTCCTACCACTGGTGGCGATACTGATACGTCATCCCCACGGGAAATCTTCAAAGTTTCTGAGTTTTTATCTGCCACCTGCTTCACTCTATGCTGTTCTCTTCAGATACTATTTAGCAAACTCACCTACTCCATCTACTCTCTCCTTCACCTCACACACAGAATCCAGGTGTGAGATTTCCAACTTCGGTCCTGTCAATTTATATTTAATTAATTTCAAAGGACCTCTCACTTCATGTACGAATATTAACTCAACAGACGTAAAGTGAGTAGATTTATTTGGGACATCTCTAATGGCAAACAATTTAATGGGACACCTTTATCACAATCATTTGGCCAACCCTGACAGTACGCTGTTAACATAGTCTTCAGCGTCTGATGCTAACTTTCCAAGGCTCCCTGGGATTCAGGATAGGATGCCCTTGATTTGAAGTGCTGTCTGCCTAAGCCATCCATGACTTCCTTAAACAGCTGAGCGATAAAATGAGACCCTTGGTCTGACTGAATCTCTCTGGGCAGCCCACAGCGAGTAAAGAAAGATACCAACTCCTCCACTTCCCTTTTTGCCTTGACACTCCAATAATGGAATTGCCTCTGGAAATCTGGTAGACACATCCAATATAGTCAGCAAATATTGGTTTCCACTTTTACTTTAGAAAGGGGAGCTACACAATTAATCATAACCCACGTGCAAGGTTCTTCGAATGCAGGAATTGGCAAGAAAGGTTCTGGTTTTATTACTGCCTGTTACTTACCTACCATTTGGGATGTATGTCATGTACAAGAAAAATTAACAGTGTCCTTGTACATTCCAGGCCACTAGAAACACTTCTGTACCTTAGCCTGAGTCTTCTGTACACCTAAGTGACTGTCTGCAGTTAGTTTATGAGCTAACACTGTACGTTACTGCTAACACAATCTGGTGCACTTCGGCCCATTTCCCGTCTGCAGTAACCTATCGGGGTCTCCATTTTAATTTTATGATTCTATCTTTAAGTTAATAACGTTCAACCATATATTCTGATTCCTTTTCTGTGTGTGTGCATGTGTATGTGTGTGTGAATGTGTGAGTATATATCTGTTGTAAGTCCATTCACCTTTCTGGACTAAACCCCCCTGCCTGGTCCTCTGCCTGTTCAGGTTTTTCCTGCACCGTTGCATCAAACAGGGGGTCAGTTCACTGAGCATCAAACCATTTGTCTTTTTCGTTCGTTTTTCCTTCCTGCTGTAACTTATGACAGTGGGATCTTGTTACTACACAGTCTGGAAAAATTCCTGGGTAATTTTCTTTTAACTCACCAATTCCCTAGTCTTCCTTTGGCTTCTCCACCACAAGGGGTGCCTCTCCCACCTCGCCTCCTGCTAAATCGTTCCCAAGAACAAACTGTATTCCTGGAACTGACACTCTGTTATTCACTGTCACTGTTACTTCCCCAACCTTGATTTGGCATTCCATCCTGATGTTACACAAGGGAATACTTAATTTCTGTCCCCATTCCACAAATTAACACACTCTTGATTAACATGCCAGAAAGAGTGAAAAAAACTTTCATCTCTTCCTATTAGAGGGTGAGAGAAATTGAGGGCTGCAGATGCTGGAGATGAGAGTTGAAAAGTGTGGGACTGGAAAAGCACAGCACGTCGGCAGCATCCGAGGGGCAGGGGCTTTGACGTTTCAGGCATAAATCCTTCATCAGGAAAGTGGGAGGTAAGGGAGGGGGAAGGAGGTTGAGAAATAAATGGGAGGGTGGGGGTGGAGCTGGGTGGAAGGGAGCTTGGAAGGCGATAGGTAGATGCAAGTGGGGTGTGATGGTGATAGGTCGGTGAGGAGGGTGATAGGACTCCTATCAGTGGTAGGACAGCTGGAACCCTCAAACTGTTCCGCATCAATGTTGACTTCACCAAATTTCAAATCTCCCCTCCACCAACCTCTCCCAGATCCAACCGTACAACCTAGCACTGCCCTCTTGGACTGCCCTAACTAGACATCTTCCTTTCCACCTATCGACTTCACCCTACCCTCCGACATATCACTCCCACCTACATCATCTTATTGCCTTCCCAATGACCCTTCCATCAGCTCAGCTACTACCCTCGTATTTATCTTTCAGTCCCCTTTGCGCACCCCCCACCCCCCCACCCCCCACCATGTTCCTGACGATGGGTTTCTGCCTGATATTCGATTGTCCTGCTGTCTGGATGCTGCCTGATCTGTTGTGCTTTTCCGGCCCCTCACTTCTCAACTATTACAGACTGAGCAGATCCCGTATCTCACAAAATTATAACTTCTTGTCCTTCTCCCCCTGTTCTTTCTGAGTAAACTTTATCTACAGAGGTGAATTCTTTTGAGAGATCAGGCACTGCCTCCATACCCAGCCCTTGCCTCGGCTGTGCAATTTCCTGCAGCTCCTCGGCTCCACTTGGGGTCTCCTTTACCAGTTTCACTAATGCCACTGGGCTTAGCCTCTTCGACCGCATCTTTCCCCAAAGTGTCTTCCTTTAACGCCCAGCACGGTGTGTCCCAGCTTACTGCAGTGAAAACAACTTTTTCCCTGTGCCCTTCTTAAACCACCAACACTGTCATTTTATGTGTTCCAGTGCCTTATAGTGAGAACACCTGAGGCCTTTCACCACCTTTCAACCCCCTTGGGCTTCTTTCTTCCCCTGTGGTAAAATATTGTGAGCTACTGTTCGCTTTGTAATGTGTGATTGTCCCTTCTCCCAATTTCTATCCCTCACAGGATGAAATTCCTGCCAGAAGCTAAATTTTATCACATTCCACAATGCATATTTACCTGTCATTTCTGCCGTGCTTCTCACTTCTTGAACTTCCTATTCAGTCACATGAATTCTTACTATCTCTGGAAGTGAGTCTTTTAACTTCTCCTGCAGATTAATCTCCCTTCAAGCCTCACAGGTCTTATCCATTTTTAAGGCCAGCACCCACCTGTCAAAATGACTGTGGTTAATTCTTTCAAACTCAGTATAAGTCTGACCTGGTTCCGTCTCTATTTTTCTGAACTTCTGTCTATATGCTTCTAGTACCAATTCATAACCAATCAAAATAACCAATTTAACATCTTGATAATCTCTTGATCCCTCATCTGACAGCGCTGCACATACCTCACCAGCTGGGCCCATCAGCTTAGTCTGAACTAGCATTACCCACAAGTTCACTGGACACGTCATCTGCCTAGCCATTTTTTCAAATGAAATGAAAAAGGGTTTGACAATTTTCTCAATGAAATATGGCAAGTTACTAACCTAGTTGTATACATCCCTACGTTCTCCCTTCATCTCCATCCTGTTAATTTAAATTTCTTGTCTAATTCCCAACTTCTGAATTTCAAATCCCCTCTCTCTTTCTTTTTCCTCTCTTTCTCTTTCGTCTCTCTCTGTTTCCATCCCTTTATTTATCTTCTAACTCCAGTTGCCACATTTGCAATTTAAGTTTTTATAACTCTACTGCAGTTGCCTGTTTCTCTGATACATCAAAATGCTTGACCAACTCCATTACAATTTCAGCTTCCCTTTTCTCCCTGGTTGAACCCAATTCCAACCTATTTGCTAATTCTAACAAATGTCCTCCTTCTTCTGTCTTTCTAAACTTCCTTGGAAAATTTGGGAACCTCTTTAGTAATGTGAACAGCCATTTCCCTCACTTTTCATTTAACCAACCACAAGTAACAAAATTAAACGAATTTTCCCACTGGTTTTATTTGAAGATCAAAGTCACTAATTGCAATGAGTTGGAATTTGCTGCGACCTGTTGTATCTCAAATCTGTTCAGATCGGTCCAAGTGCCACACGGCAAGGCCCCAAACTGTTATGACATCAATGTCGAACCCCTCTGTTAATTAAAATCACACACCTAGAAAAGCTCACCTCACATCATAATCTGTCAAAACGTGAGCGACAGAGAACTCCTAAATTCCACTAATAAACAACAAACAACAATTTATATCTGTGCAAGTAAGCTCGCTGAGCTTGAAGGTATGTTTTCAGAAGTTTCGTCACCATGACGAGGTGACATCATCAGTGGGAGCATCTGCTGAAGTGCTGGTGGGATATCCCACCTCTCTATTTATAGGTCTTGGTTTCTTAAAGTGGGTGATGTCATTTCCGGTTATTTTTAAAAAGAGAATGTAGACAGGATCTAAATTGATGCGTTTATTGATGGACTTCTGGTTATAATACGATTCCTCTAAGAAGGTCCTTGCGTGTCTTAGTATGTGTGTGTGCTTTGTCCCAGTCAAAGTGGTGCCCTTCTTTGTCTGTATGTACGGAACATAGTGATAGTGGATCATGTCTTTTGGTGGCTAGTTGGTGTTCTGTTGTTTATTTACAATGTGTTGTGCACATATGAAAAATGCGACTTATCTGCACACACACATTGATTAAACAGTGTATATAAAATCATTTTTCCACCATTGAAACTGTCCTGTTATTGTGTTACGAGGATAGATTAGATTAGATTAGATTACTTAGTGTGGAAACAGGCCCTTCGGCCCAACAAGTCCACACCGCCCCGCCGAAGTGCAACCCACCCATACCCCTAACATCTACCCCTTACCTACACTACGGGCAATTTAGGATGGTCAATTCACCTGACCTGCACATCTTTGGACTGTGGGAGGAAACCGGAGCACCCGGAGGAAACCCACGCAGACACGGGGAGAACGTGCAAACTCCACACAGTCAGTTGCCTGAGGCGGGGCGGTGTGGACTTGTTGGGCCGAAGGGCCTGTTTCCACACTAAGTAATCTAATCTAATCTAATCTATCCTCGTAACACAACAACAGGACAGTTTCAATGGTGGAAAAATTATTTTATATACACTGTTTAATCAATGTGTGTGTGCAGATAAGTCACATTTTTCATATGTGCACAACACATTGTAAAGAAACAACAGAGACACAGTTAACGAAAAATGATGCATATGATGTATAAAATTGGTAAAACATTAAAACATGATTTGATCCTCTCAACGAACCCTCCTTTTCTGGGATTCCCAACTCTAATCTCTCATTCTTACCAGGATGTGTGCTCCAAATTCTTGATTCTGGTGTCCCAACTTATTTCAGTTAATCCCCTTTCTACCGGGACTTCAATATGTTGGCCTGGTGGGTTCTTTCCAAAGCTAGTGTCAGTCATATTATTGGAGATAAATATTCTGGCATCAGACTCAGCATTTGAACATATTACTCTGTTGTACATGCACTGTACCAAGGACCACAGCACACAGGCATTGCCAAAACATTGGGGGATGTTCATCTACTTCTTTCGATAATGTAGCTTTCTCATTTTCCAGATCTCCAGATCTCTATCCTCTCTCTCGTTCTCCCTTTGTATCTAGTTAAGAAATCCACCAATTATTCTTCGTGTCCCGTCTCCCAAAACTCCTCCTTTCGGTTTATATCTAATGCTCTTTCAAGATGTAATGTGGTTATAATTGAGCAATGTAACTACCAAGACATGCGGGCGAAGCTGTCCAGAGTTAATTGGAAGGGGAACTGAGCAGGAAAGACCATGGAGCAGCAATGGGAGGAGGTTCTGGGGATAAATTCGGAAGATAATACCAGAAATGCAACCCAAAGAACTTGAAACATACTCAAGGGAGAACAAGGCAGCCATGAATGATAAGGCATCAAACCAAAAGAGAAAATATACAATGTGGTGAAGATGATTGGGACTCCAGAGAATTCATTGGCTCTGAAACTACATAAGGCTGGCATCACTGACACTACAGAGCTCTTAATCATGGTCAGGTAAAGAAACAGGGGAAACACATTCACTTTAAACACAGCAGATTGGTATTTCTCAATGAAAAATATTTAGGTGAATTAAATATTTGAATTAAGATCAGTTAAATGCTTTTGCGGAATGTGTCAGATTGTAAGCAAGACCCGGGGAGAGAGACCCTCAGCAGGATAAGAGTTTGAAAATGGAAGTATTTCCACATCAGAAACCAGGTTCGGTCACTGAGTGCAGGGCTGATGGGTGAATGGGTCTTAGTGAGAATTGGGGAACAGACAGCAAAATTGCATTGCAGATATTGCACCTCGAAACTGTGTATTCACGTAGTGCTGTAGATCACAGAAGCAGGAGAAGCAGATCTGCATTCAAACACAACCTGTAACTTTTTGCCAGGGTAACACCTCAGTCTGTCATTGGCATCAACACCATCTATGGCTCAGTGACGAGTGTGGGTGAAGATGTCAGGGTCAGAATCACGTGAACTTTACCTGATGCTAACTCATTAAAGCTACCAGACTTGACCAACAGATCTGTTCGAAGCAAACTACTCCGAGGTCTGAAAGGATGAAACCGGACAGAAAACCCAGCCTCAGCATCAATGTCGGAAAAGGGAATGGGAACACAGTCCTGTCGACCCTGCAGAAACCTCCTTCCTAACATCTGAGAGCTTGTGACAGCATTTACAGACCTTTCCCACAGACTTCACAGAAACATTGGGAATGGAAAACACATTGAGCCTCCCCATTCTAGTTCATGGAAAAACTCTCCTCAATGCACTTACCCCACATGATATACATATCCGTTAATGTGAGTAACCTTGGGAAGCTATAAAATAGGCGGTGCAGTAGTACGTTTGGTCCATCGAGTTTGCTAACCAATTCAATATAATGATGGTTGGCCCTTCATTTCCACACCGTACTCCTGCTCTCCCACCATCCCTTTACTGTCTCGAAATCCTTATTTATAATCAGTGTCTCGGTTTCCAGGTGCGAGAGAATTCCCCAGGTTCCCGAGTCATTGAGAGCAGACATTTATTATCATCTCAATGCAGAGTGACTGCCTGTATCTAATACTGTGGCCCCTTGTTTTACAAGTCCCAGGCAGGGGAATTATCATTCCTGCTTCCAATCTGTCTCACCCTGTCAGAGTTTTATATATCTCACTGAGATCTCCAATCATTTTCCTAAACCCCATGGAATACTTGCCCAGTCTCCCATACTCTGCTCCCATAACAAGCCCGTCATCCCAGAGACCAGTCTGGTCATCCTTCACTGCTCTCCCTCAATGTCAGGTTTGTCCTTTATTAGGTAAGGAGACCAAAACTCCCCACAATAGTGCACAATGTTCAAGATGATATCTCACCAAGGCCCTGTACAGCTGCAGTAAGACACCTCTTCTCCTGGACTCACATCCCCCTGAAATGAAGATCCACACACAATTTATCTTCCTCACTGCTTTCTGTTTCTGCAATATTACTTTCAGCAACTGGTGTACAAGGAGATGCAGATCCTTTTCAGTGTTGCAGCTCCCCACTTGGTGGGTCCGTGTTCACTGGGCAGCGTGCCAATGCCATGCCCAGTATTGACTTCTGGTTACAGAACTCACTGCACTGCAGGGGCCTCAGAGGTTTATGCAGAAGGAAACAACAAACAGGAGCATACGTCCCTTTGTAGATCAACATGTTTCAACCAATCCCTTTCAAATGGTAGGCTGCCAATTTATCGTTTCCACCAAAGAGCACACCGTCTCCTCTATCCACATTGTTCTCCATCTGTCACGTATTTACCCATTCACTCCACTTGTCTTCTCGGTGCTTTTTTATAACCTCCTCACCCATTCACAATCCCACATCCGTTAGTGCTGTCAGCAGGCTGGGATATATTGTATCTGATTCCAGTAACCAAATGTTTAAAGGGCATTGTGAACAGCTGGGCCCCAAGCACCGATCCCTGCGACACCTCAGCAACCGTCCTCTGTTAATTTCTATTAATTTATTTCGTGAATCTCGGAGTCACTGGCTGGGCCAGCATTTATTGCCCGTCCCTAGTTGCCCTCGAGAAGGTGGTGGTGAGCTGCCTTGTTGAACGCTGCAGTCCACCTGCTTGGTTGACCTCAAATGCCATTAGGGAGGGAATCCCAGGATTCTGACCCAGTGACTGTGAAGGAGCGGTGATAAAATTCCAAGTCAGGATGGTGACTGGCTTGGAGGGAACCTGAAGATGATGGTATTCCCATACATCTGTAGCCCTTGTCCTTCTAGATAGACATGGGAGTTGTGAAGATGGTCTCTAAGGATCTTTGGTGGATCATTTTATTGCAGCATGTAGATAGTAAAACACTGCTGCTGCTGCTGAGCGTTGATGGTGGAGCATTGTGGATGAAGGGACAGTCAAACTGGCTGCTTTGTCCTGGATGGTATAAAGCTTCTTAAGTGTTATTGGGGCTGCACTCATCAAGACAAATTGGGAGTCTCCTATTACACTTCTGACTTATGCATTGTAGATGATGGACAGACTTTTGGAAGTCAGGATGTGAGTTACTCGCCGCAGTATTCCTAGCTTCGGACCTGCTCTTATAGTTACTGTGTTCATGTGGCGAGACCAGTGAGTTTCTGAGCAATGATTACCCACCAGGAATTTGACACTGGGGGATTCAGTGATAGTAACACCATTGAATGCCAAGTGGCAGGTTAGATTGTACTTTACTGGTGATGGTCATGGCCTGGCATTCGTGTGGCCTGAATATTACTTGCCACTTGTCAGCCTGGATACTGTCAAGATCTTGTCTCATTTGAACATGGACTGCTTCAGTATCTGAGGAGCCACAAATGTTGCAGAACATTGTACAATCATTGGCGAACATCCCCACTGCTGACCTTAAAATGGAGGGAAGGTCATTGATGAAGTAGCCCTGAAGAAGTTTTCGGTCACTGCCCGAGGGACTCCTACAGACTTGGAGCTGACTTGACTGACCTTTATCAACCATGACCACCTTCCTACGTGTCAGGTATGATTCTAACCAGCGGGGAGTTTGCCCCGATGCCCATTGATTCCTGTGTTGCTAAGGCCCCTTGATACCACACATAGTCGAATGCAGCCTTGATTTAAAGGGATATCGCTCTCACCCCACCTCTGGAATTCAGCTCTTTTGTCCATGTTTGAATCACGGTAATGAGGTCAGGAGCTGAGTGGCCCTGGTGGAGCCCTAACTGGGCGTCATTGACCAGGGCATTACTGAGCAAGTGCTACTTAAAAACACTGAGACCTTCCACCACTTTACTGATGATCGAGAGGAGACTGATGGGATGGCAATTGGCCGGATTGGATTTGTTCTGCGTTTTACATACAGGAACAATGATTACTTGGGGTAATTTTCCACGTAATCAGGAAAAGCCATTGTTGTAACTGTATTGAAATAGTTTGGCTAGGGGAGTGGCAAGTTATGGAGCACAAGTTGTCAGTACTATTGCCAGAATGTTGTCAGAGTATGGACTCTTTGGAGAGTATCCAGTATCTGCAATCGATTCTGGATATCGAGTGGACTGAATCGAATTGGCTGATGACTGGTAACTGAATTGCTGAGGACCACTGGAGGGGGCTGAGATGGATCATCCACTCAGCACTTCTGACTGAAGGTTGTTGTGAATGCATCAGCCTTATCTTATACACTGAAGTGCTGGGCTCTTCCATCATGGAGGAAGGGATTATTTGTGGAATCTCTTCCTCCAGTGAATTGTTTCATTGTCCCCAACGTTTCTCGGCTAGATGTGGAAGGACTGCAGAGCTTAGACCTGTTCCTTTGCTTGTGGGATCACTTAGCTGTGTCTATCACTTACTGCTTATGCTGTTTGGCGCATAAGTAGTCCTGATTGGTGGCTTCACCAGGCTGACACCTCATTGTCAGGAATGGCTGGTGCAGTTCCTGCCATACTGCACACTCCACTGAACCAATATTGATTCTCTAGATTGATGGCAATTGTGAGGGGGATATGCGGGAGGCCATGAGGTTATGCAGGAGTACAACTTGGCTGCTATTGATGACTCACGACACCTTATGGACATCCAGATTTGAGCTGCTAGATCTGTTCGAAGTCTGCCCTGTTTAGCAACGTGATAGTACCACCCAAAATGGTGGAGGTTATTCTCAATGTGAAGGTGTGATTTTGTCTCCACAATGACTATGTGGTGGTCTCTCTTACCGATCATATCATGGACAGATACTTCTGTAATTGGCAGATTAGTAAGGCTGTGTTCAAGTTTGTATTTTCCTCATGTTGGTTCTTTCCCCACCTGCTGCAGAACCAGTCGAGCAGTTCTATCCTTTGGGGCCTGGCCAGCTCGCTGTAATGCTGTCGCTGAGATACTCTTGGCTGTGAACACTGAAATCCCCCACCCAGAGTAGATCTTGCGTCCGTGCTACCCTCAGTGCTTCCTCCAAGTGTTGGTCAGCATGGAGGAGTACTGATTCATCAGCTCAGAGAGGCTGGTACATGGTAATCAGCAGGAGTTTTCCTTTCCCATGTGCAAAGTAATGCCATGAGACTTCATGGGATACGGAGTCACTGTTGAGGACTCCAAGAGCAATTCCCTTCAAACTGTATCCCACTGTGCCACCACTTCTGCTGTGTCCGTCCTGCTGATAAGACAGGAGATATTCGGGGTAGGTAATGGGGTGTCTGCGATATAGTCATACTCACAGAATCATACCTTACAGACAATGTCAGGCTGTTGCTTGACGAGTCTGTTTATTTCTATTCACCGTTTCCTGCCAGCTGTCCCATTGTGGAAACATAGCCATATATTAGACCCCAATCCACTCAGATTTGATTTTGCAAATTGGGCTTGGAGCTTTACCAAAATCTTTCTAAAAATCCACATGTTTTACATCCATTGTTTCTCTTTCATTTGTCTCCCATTCTGTTTCTCAAACATAATTCCCATTTCATAAATCTACGTCAGTGTTGCCTATGACCATTACTTTCAGCCACAATAATTTCTCCTAAACCATTTACTTACTATGTTCTATGTTCAATGTACTCTATCATTTTCCTCCACCAGACTCGGTTTTCCTTGTATTGTTTGAAAGTTCTGTGAAGACAGAACTGAAGTAGTGGCTTCATAGTTCTGCCATTTCCCTGTTTCCCATTCTCTATTCTCTGGTTTCAAACTGTAGGGAAACTGCACTTGTTTTCTCATATTTCTCACATTGACATAATTTAACCAGCTATTACAGTTCACTCTTTTAACCCTTGTGAATATACTCTTCAGAAAGCCATCAATTCCTGCCTTAGACTGCTCAATAATTGACCTTACACACCATACACTCACAGGAGCACAGACTCTGTGCCAACAGAAATACAGCACAATCTATATTAGTCCCTCTTTCCTACACCAGGCCCATAGCCTGGAATGTTATGACACTTCCACGTGCTCGTCCAAATACTTTTTAATGATTGTGAGGTTACCCGTGATAATCCCCCTTTTCAGGAAGTAATCCCAGAACCCCACATCCTCAAGGTGAAAAAAATATTTAAATCCTCTCTGAACCTCAAACTTTTCACTTTAAAAGTGTGCTCATTTGTTCTTGACCCTCTGACTAAAAGGAACAGCTGCTGTCTTTCCACCCTGTCCATGTCCCTCATAATCTTATCCTTCTGAATCCCTGACCCCTCAGCTTTCTCTGCTCCAAAGAAAACAACCCGAGCTTATCCAGCCTATCTCCATAGCTGATATGCTCCATCCCAGGGAACATCCTGGTGAATCACCTCTGCACCCTCTCCAGTACAATCACATCTTTCCTGGAATGTGGCTCCCAGAGCTACATACAGTACTCCAAAGCCCTGTATTGCTCTTATAATCTACTCCTGATTAGGAAATGCTACACCCAAGGTCCAATTCTTAACTAGTCCATTAACCTGTCCAGTCACATTCAGGGATGTGTGGAGAAGCACACCCTGAGGTTCCCAGTGTGCTGCCATTCATTGAGTCCTCCCCTGTCTGGTTCCTTCTCCCAAAGTGCATCAGCTCATATTTATCAGGGTTACATTCCATCTGCCATTCATTTGCCCATCTGACCAATCATCTGCATCTTCCTGTAACTTAAGGCCTTCCTCCTCACTGCGAACCATCCGGTCAATCTTAATGTCAAACATACAGTTACTTATCACACCTCCTCCACTCTCCACCTAGACCTCTCCACATTCACATCTTTTTTTATGAATAACACAAACAATCAGGGACAAAGCACTGATCCCTGTGGTACACCAGGGGACACTGGTCTCCAGTCACACAAACAGCCTTCTCCCACCACCCTCTGCCTGCTGCCATTAAGACATTTCTCCTTGTAACCTGTCAAGGTATCCTTCATATTGTGAGATTTTACATTATTTCTCAGTATCCCGGCTGGAAATTTGTCAGAGACCTTCTTACAAAACTAAACAATCGACCTCCTCAAACTAATTCAATCAAATCCATTAGATGCGACTTTCTTCTGATAAAGTCACGATGATTATCTCTGATCAAACCTTGTGACTCTGATTGGAATTCGATTTTCTCCTTCCCTATTTTATCCTGTAGTTTCCTTAACAGTGATCTAATACTCACTCGTCTATAGTTCCCTTGTCTATCTCTCCCACCCTTACTGTGAAGTGGAATCGTATTCGCAGTCCTCCAGTTCTCTGGCACCTCCCCTATGATCAGATTCTAATTAAAATATTCAATCAGGGTCATTCCTCCCTTGACCCCAACAGCCGCCTGTGATACAACTCTTTCAGACATGGAGATTGGTCCTAATTTGTACAGAACAAAGCCTCAAATCCCTACTCGTATTTTACATCAATCTGTTCAAGAGTTGTCCAGTCCATCTTCTTGAATTCTGTACCTACATCCTCCTTCTCCCAAGTAAAATAGATGTGAAGGTCTCATGTTACAATCCATCAATATTCTCCCGCTTGACACACAGATTGCCCCTTTGGTTTCTAATGAACACTGACTCTTTGCTGATTATTCTGTTTGACTTGTCCGTGTAGAATATCGTGGGATTCTCCCAGATCTCACCTACTTGTACTTCCTCATGTCCCTCTGTTATTCAGTCCTTTCGATGTTTCTAAGATTCACTACGATCACCTCTCATATTTCGAAACTTGAGATTACAGGCTGAGTTACCCCGTCAGACAACCTTGCCAACTTAGGGGTTAATGTGGAGAATAGCTTTTGCAGTTCCTCTGTAGTCAGTATATTCTTTCTTAGATTGGGAATCCGAGCGATACACATTATTCGAAGTGTAGTCTCATTAACACTCGATGCAACTGGTGTACGACATCCTCTATCTTCCAATTACATTCACATGAATGTAAACCTAATTTTTCTTTCCCATTTGCATATGTTCTTCCTAATACCTCTCAGTTTAACTTTTCTTATGAGCTCAGTGTGTGAGTTCTTTTAAAAAGCTCATGAATATCCAACTATACATTATCCATTTGTTGTTCATTGCCTATGTCCACAAGAATCATCTTCAAACCATTCCAAAAAAATGTTTGTCACTTCTGGTTTTCCATTCATCGGTGCATTCTCACACTCCCCAGTTATGTTTTTACCTTCTAAATATCTAGTAGCATGTTCTTTGTAATCGAGTCCAAGAGATACCTGACTGCGGATGACAGGTGAACTGGTCTGTAGTTTACCATTCTCCAAATTCATCTCTCCTTAAACTGTTGGATAATATTTATAACCTTTGCCTTATCCAGATTGGATAAATGCATTTCGGGAATGTGTCGGAAAATAAAGTGAAAATCCGCGATGCAATCAACATGTCTGTTGCTGCTTCCTCTGAAAATCTTGTTTGAAGTACATCTAGTCTGTCAGATTTATAAATACTCAATTCAGCTTTCTTTTCAAAGATGACCTCATCACTGATAAGAATGATCTTAGACTTTACTTACACAAGTCCCATGGTCACTTGGTATTTCTGGGAGAATTTCTGGACATTCTTCCATGGAGATAGACACAAAGGAACTGTTTCTTTTCCCTGCGATTTCTCTGTAATCTGAAATAAATTATCCTGTCTGCACAGCAACTGTTCCACATTTGACTTTGTTTTTATTTTTTTCATACATTGATAGATGCTTTTTAGCAGTCTTTATGTTTTTCTTCCGTTTGCATGCTTTTTCTCTTTCTGATTTTGGTCATCCTTTGCTGGGTCCTACATTTCTCTGAATCCACTGGCTTACTGCAACACTTGGCATTTTTCTAAGCTGCTTCCTTTCATCGAATAGGTCGATGAAGGTGGGGTTGAAAGTGATAGTCCGAGAGGAGGGTGTACCAGATTGATAGGAAGGAAGGTGGACACATAGGAACATTCAAAAGGGCGGTGCTGACTTGGAAGGTTGGAGTAGGATAAGGTGGGATTAGGGGAAATGGGGAAATCAACTATGATCCCCTGTGGTTGGAGGGTCCCAAGGCAGAAGATGAGGTTTTCTTCCTCCAGGGTTCTGGTGGCTCCGGTTAGGCGATGGAGCAGGCCCAGGACTCTCATGTCCTTGGCAGAGTGGGAAGGGGATTTAAAGTGCTCAGCCACTAGGCGATGGAGTTGTTCAATGTAGTTGTCCTAGAGATGTTCCCTGAAATCATCTACAAGTTGACCTCCTGCCTCGCCAATGAAGAGAAGACCACATTGTCTTTAATGGATGCAGTAGATGAGGCGTTCTGTCTCCCTTCATCACCTTTCACTTTCAACCCCACCTTCATCTACCTATCGTAATCCCAGCTACCTCCCTCCTGCCGCACCCTCTTGTCATTTATCTCTCAGCCCCCTAGGCCCATAAGCTTCATTCCTGATGAAAGGCTTATGCCTGAAACATCGATTTATCTGCTCTTAGTATGCTGCCTGACTGTGCTTTTCCAGCACCACACTCTTCGACTCTGATCTTCAGCATCTGTCATCCCCACTTTCTCCTCACACCTTCATGGTCTGCATGACTCAGATTTCAAATGGTTACTTCAAATACAACAAAAAACTGTCGTGTACTCAAACAGCATAAAAGAAAACCAATACATTGTGGTCACTGTTCCCAAAATGTCCTTGCCAGCAAAATTTTCAATTAGCTCTTCTGATCACTCAACACCAATTCCTAAATAACCTGATCTCGAGCTCAGTGCTCAACATAATGTTCATGTAAACCATCTCACACGCGGTCATGAAATCCATTTTCCCAGCATTAGCATTCAGTTGGGTTAACACAGTTTAGATATAATGTAAGCAGTATATTATTACTGCAGTACCCACAAATGTGTATATCTCATTTCCTGTTTTATCATATGTCCAGCATTTATATTGCAGCTTTCACTTTGAGATATAACTCCCATCAATGTTTGCTCCATCTTACTAGATTCTGTGGAATCTGAGCGATGTGGGCTCTGGAGAGATTAATAGTAGAGATCATCTCGCCACATCATTTATGAACTTCTCAAACTTTAATTTCTCCAGATCTCCCGTTATGCTGATGGAGTAGAGAAGGACAATGATTTTCCAACAATGCACTATATTCCCCCAGAGAGCTGAGACAGCTCTAACCTGGGTGGGAACCTTACAACAGGCTGGTAAAATGTTGCTGCTGCTGTACAGGGTCTTAGTGAGATCACATCTGGAGTAGTGTGTACAGATTTAATCTCTTCAGTGAAGAAATGATGTTGTTCCATTGGAAGCAGCTCAGAGATGGTTCCCTCAACTGATTCCTGCAATGAAGGTGCTAGCTTATAACGAAAGGATGATCAGGTTGATCCAGTAGCCATTGGAGTTTGCAAAAAATAAGGTGACCTTATTTCAACATAGGTGACAGATGTAGTCAACGAGTGAAGCGAATGACACAGATAGTGGAGGAACCATTCCGTTCTCCAGTGTGTTATGCAGGAACAACAGAAGGATAATCAAGCCTTCGACCCTGTTACACCAAAACAGGATGAGGCTATTCAGCCCCTGGAGCCTGATATACATTTACAGAAGGAGGCCAATTAGCCATTCAACCCTGTAGCAGTAGGCCATGCTGCACCAGTATCCTGTTAAACAGCAACAGGATCAGTCCATTCAGCCTCCTCAAGTCTGTAACATAGGAACTGGAAGAGGTCACACAATGACTGGAGATTGTTACACTGGGATAACAGGAGGCCATTCAGACCCACCGAGCCTATTGCAAGGGAATTAGATAAGGATAAAAACTATCTAAGACTTCTTTAATGAGAAAGGAAGTAGTAATTTCGACACGTGTCTGTTGTATGGGAACAAGAGAAGACCAATCAATCCCTCGGAACCATCTCCCGGATACATGAGGAGACCGTTCAATATTTCGATGGAGAAGTATGAGAAAACCTATCAGCCCATCAAAATGTTAGAGAGCAACAGTAAGATTCCATAATCTCCCAATCCTCTAAAGGATCAACGGGCGCAGATCATACTGGCCTTGGAGACGACAACATGGGAACACCAGAAAGACGTCAGCCCATCGAGTTTGTACACCAACAGGATGGTGAGTCCATTCAGCCACACATGACTCTTACTCAGTAATTGGAGCAGATCTCTTAAAAACGTGTGCCCATTAAATAGGAATTCAAAGAAAACGTGCAGGTTTTGGAAAGGGATGAACTTATAATAATGGTATACATTAGGGACTAAAGTGTAACAATAAACTATTGTAATTTAAGGCAAATTGTTAGAGTCCATTGTTCAGGACATTTGCAAAATTAAACCACAATCCGTCAGAGTCAACATGGTTTTACAAAGGACAATCAAGTTTGAAGTGTTTGCTTGAGTTATTTGAAGATGTCACAAAAAAGGTGGATCGTGGGAGATGGAACATCTCAGGTCTTCCTGAAGGCATTGGATGTGTCGCTTCTCCAAAGACTAAGTGGTAAGAGCACACAACATGGGTTTGGGCGTAGTTTATTCGCTTGGATGGAGGATTGGTTAACCAACAAAATGCAGTCAGATGGAATAAATGTGTCATTTTATTTTGGCAAATGCAATTTGTGGGGTGCCATTGATTTCAGTACTCATGCCTCAACCATTTGCGATCGATGGTATTACTGTACTCGGTTGATGGGATAGAAAATACAATGCCACATTTTCAGATGACTCTCACATTGGTGGGAAATTACTTTGGAATGACGACGCAAGAGATTTTAAAACTATATGGATAGGTTGCGTGAATGGGCCAAAAGTTAGCAAGGAATATTAAAGGGAATAAATATGGGGCTATTCATGTTTGCCAGGATAATAGAAAGACAAATTATTATCTAAATGGAGAGAAAGTTCAAAGTGCTTAGGTGCAGAGGGATCTGGGTGTCTGCTTGCATATCACAGAAAACCTGCCTGTGGGTACTGCAAGTAATGAGAAATACAAGCATAATTTCAGTGTTTATTTATAAAAGGATAGAGTAGAAAGGTAAGGAGTGTTGGTGTAGCTACGCAAGGCATTAGTGAGGCTGCAACTGGAGTACAGTTTGGGTGTCCTGCAGAATGAGGTATTTCCATTGAAGGCAATTCAGAAGAGGTTCATTAGAATGATTCCATATTTGTAGTGTTTGCCTTATGAAGAGTAATTGAGCAGTTTAAGCATATACTCTCGAGTTTATAAGAATGAAAGGAGATCTCATTGATGTCTGTAACATTCTAAAAGTAATTGAATGTGTAGATATGGAGTGGAGTTTTTTTCGAAAGTGGAACAGAGGCCGTGTTGACATCAGTGTCATCGAGGGGTTGGATTCCTCACAGATGCTCCTTGTTCTTATTCAACCCTTCGACAGTGTTTCACAGGAATGGGGGAGGACTGGGTATCATACACGAAGCAGGCACTCAGGATAAATCAGTCTCAATCAGTTAGAGGGAATGTAACCAGTAGGGTCACACAGTGACCAGCGCTGGGTTCTCAACTATTTACAATCTATATTAATGATCAGGTGGACGGAACAGATATACAGATGCTGAGTTTGGTGATGTCGCTGTGGTAAGCAAGAGAATAAATTATCAAGAGAGGGTGGAGAGTCTGCAAACAGATTCAGAAATGTAAAGGCAATAGATAATAGTTTAGCAGGTGGAATTTAACATGATATAACCTGTCATTTCATTTACAGGAATAATAGAAAGCAATATGTTACTGAAATGGAGAGGGATTATCGGACTTAATGATACGGTGTACTGGGGGGGTCACTCAGATCCGTTCAGACATGGGAGGTTTTGTTCCATCCCTGATCGTCTGCTCCCAGACACTCCAAGTGACCCAATTGCCCTCCGTACACATGGAATACTTTGATCTGGTTAATTAGATTAGATTAGATTACTTACAGTGTGGAAACAGGCCCTTCGGCCCAACAAGTCCACACCGCCCCGCCGAAGCGTAACCCACCCATACTCCTACATCTACATTTACCCCTTACCTAACACTATGGGCAATTTAGCATGGCCAATTCACCTGGCCTGCACATCTTTGGACTGTGGGAGGAAACCGGAGCACCCGGAGGAAACCCACGCAGACACGGGGAGAACGTGCAAACTCCACACAGTCAGTCGCCTGAGGCGGGAATTGAACCCGGGTCTCAGGCGCTGTGAGGCAGCAGTGCTAACCACTGTGCCACCGTGCCGCCCATAATTGGTGGTGGGAATGGTGTTTTGAAATGTGCATCAAGGGGATGGACTTTATCCAAGATATATTCATTCCTTTCTACGTGGAGACCCGATAACGATGGGAATGGCTGACTGCTTCTGAATGAAGAGACCATGACTGCTGCCAGTTCAGTGGGTATTCGCCAACATGATGTACTGGGATGGGCACACTGTGACATTAATGGAGAGGGAGAAAACTCCTTCAGTTCCTCTACCTCTCCCCATTGACATGGATACTCTGCAGATGCCATGGACACCATCGGGGATCCCACTATACTGGATATAACCGGCAGCTTCCTGCTGAGGGAGAAACAATCTATTTACCTCATCCACCATATATATACTCCACCATCGAATGTTGACATTGATGTTGAGACACTGGGAGAGGATGGATATGTCACCCAGTCTTGCCTGGAAAGTTCTGGATCATAGAAGCTGAATGAAACAGTGACCCTAACAGCCACTGGCAGCACCGTCCTCCTCCTGGTGTGAAGCTGCAGGTCGTGTTGAAGGAGGTGACACCGCTCTGTGACCAGCTCCTTGTTCAGTCAGGGTCCCCTCATACTTTGATCCTGGGTTAAGTGGAGTTTGGGAAATTGGTCCTGGAAAATCCTGGGTGGATACAGCAGATCCCTTTCCCCACACACACTCACTCCGTGGTTTCAGAGCTTCCCCTCTCTGCAGCCTCTGCTCCATTTGTTGTTCATGTTGCAGACCCAGATGCTGGAGCTGCAGTCCCCATGCTCCATCCAGAGTTGGGTCACCAAATCCTCAGATCTCCCTGAATGTCTGAGGCAACTTACAGCACAACCTCCAGCAAAACATCCCCTGCCCCTCCACTAAATTTTCAATTGCAGAAGCCAGTCAGAAGCCCCTCACTACAAGTGTTTTGGACCAGACCAGATTCCCTCAAAATATTTCCAGAAGGCCGTTTAGACCCAAACCTTTCCTTATTTTAAATATAGATGTGAAGTGTGTGTTCCAGTTATGTTGTGACTAGTCAAACCACTCGACATTGAGCAAAATATAATCTATTCAAATGCTTTAGTTAAAATACAATCAAAGAAAAGAACGTTTTAGAATAGCTTATATGTTGGAACACTTACACAAACAATAGATACCGTACCTGTTTGGTTTACACCGCATGGCACAAAGATATATTCAAATACAGATCCTTACAGCAGTTTTCCAATCCAGGGGGAAACAAGCTGAACAGAGATCTCAGAGAGAAAAGCATCTGGGGATCATGTATTGAAACTTCCAACCCTTCTGGGATCCCCAGCAGCTTCTGAATGCTGCAGCTAAAAGCAAAATGAGGTAATCTGGTCTGGGAGAGCTGGCCACTGCCCTTCCATTGTTACCAAAGTTTTAATGAAACCTAAAATCTCAGTTATTTATTTAAACTGTTTTCAGACAGCTGTTCTACACCTCTGCCTTTAACACCTCTCTTCAAAAAAAACCAAGAGAAATAATCTTTTTACAGTGATAGCATCCTCACAACTCCATCTTTAATAAAATAATCCATCAATACATTTGGATTCATTTTAGACCTCCTAATCTTCCTCGATTAGTAGACTGAAATGCATATATATTACATTGACTCTGAGCATACAAATATTCACATCTATTTCGATTTCAGTCATTTTACTCCTGCCACAGAATGCCTTTGACTTTCTTCATCCAAGTCTCCACACTTAGGTTTTATCGCCCTGTCACCTGTATAGTTTCAAACTGAATGGCAGCAATAATAGGCTCAATCGAAACAGACTGGTATTTTTCTCCCTAATCTTCTCCAAAAACTTTAAGGGGTTATGATCAGTGATAAAGATTTGTCTCAGGTATGTTATTGGCAATATAAATCTGAAAAGTTGTAACGCCAACACCAAGCTCAAGGCCTCCTTCCCCATTGTGGAATAAATCTGTTGATGTTTCCACTGGACACTCCAACCACACGTTACATAATGGAGCACTTCTCATCTCTCCAATAGACCTTTTGAATGACATAGCTCCTCATGTCTCAGCATAAAAGAATTACATGCTTCTGTATCTCTTAATGCTCTAACCTCTTTACCTGCTACTCCTGGCCTATGCCTGTAAACCTTAACAAGACCTCGCACATTCTTCTCCATCTCTCACAGAAACCAAACTTTGATTTCTGAACTCAATCATCATCATCAGCCATTTCAGCTTCTAATCTTGCCGTTTTAACTCTGCTCTTCCACACGAGTTTTCACGGCTGCAGGAAGTGAATTGTTGAACTTCTCCAAAATAAGAATCTTTCTAAGAGTGTCTTAGGTTTGCTCTGTTTTTAATACCCTTACCACCTTTCAAAATTACTGTGTTTGATCCTTTCAAACTCAATGTGCGTTTAACCAGAGACCCTCTTTTAGATTCCTGTAACGCTGTCTGTCAGTGTCTGGCCCAAGCTCATATACACTTCAGATGGTTTTCTTCACCACTCCATACTGGCCAGATACCTCCTCCATTAGGGATGCAAATACCTCTCAGCTTTGGATCAAATAAATCCACATGGTCACTGGTGTCTGCTTTTGTTTAGCCACTTTCTCAAATGAAATTCAAAAGGCTTCCCCATCCTTCTCATCAAATTTAGAGAATGCCTGGATGCATTTAAATAGAACCTCGTTAGGCCATTGGTGACAATAGGGTTGCTCAACCGCACTATCCTCCTCATCCCACCGACATTCTACCTTCATTTCCGCCTTCTATATCAACTTTCCTCTCTAATTGCTACCGTTTTAAGTTGAAACTCTCTGCTTTTCTTCTGTCCTTTTCTCTCTTTTCTCTTCGTTTCCCTTTCTTTTATTTCTACTTTTCATCATAATTCAAACTCTTTCAATTCCTTCTCAGGTTCAAAGGCCATCATTTCAAATTCAATTCCTGCCATTTCCAAAGAGTCTGATGGCGGTTCCACTAAACGTAATTGCCGATATATAGCTGTAATTATCTCTAATTTTCTCACAGACAATCGCAACCCCAACTCCAGGTTGTTGGTCAATTCCTAAAGCTTTACCGTCATTACGTTTTGTAAAACCGCCAACTTCACTTTTCCACACCCAGAGAACTCTTAATGACTGAACCTTTATACACAAAATACTGTTTAAACCAACCGAATTCAACATCCAGAAAAAAGACACTATCAACTACCATACACGACCTTTGAACCCAATAGCCTCCTGGTGCATACTCTCCAATGTCTGCATGAGCTTATTCTGGATGATTTGGTTTCCTCCCATAATCCAAAGATGTGCATGTCAGGTGTATTGGCCATGATAAATTGTTCATAGTTTTCAGGGATGTGTGAGTTAGTTGCCTTCGTCGGGGTAAATGTGTAATAATAGGGTAGAGGAATGGGTCTGGGTAGGTTACTCCTCGGAGGGTCGGTGTGGACTTGTTGGGGAGAATGGCCTGTTTGCAAATTCTAAACCCAATTTTGTATTATCGATTTAGAACCAGACAAGAGTCCCCAGTTTCCTACAGACCAACCAGACTGACTCAGACTAGTTTAAGAAGGTTGGTTGGATGCCAACCTTTCCTTATTTTAAAGGTAGATGTGAGTTGTGTGTTCCAGATGTCAAACTATTCAAACCACTCACCATTAAGCAAAATACAATATATTTAAACACTCTAATGAAAATCCAATTAGAAATGAAGATGAATTTAGAATAATTTTTCTATTGGCAATCTTAACCGAATAATGGATACAGTACCTTGTACTAATGAACTGTTCCAATATATCAACATCCCATAAACACACCCCTTGGCAAAAAGGAACATTCAGACATGCATTCTTGCATACAGTTCTCCAATCCAGGAGGAAACACCATCAAGTGAGGTTCCAGAGAGAATAGCAGCTGTGGATAATTTACTGAAACTTACAACCCTTCTGGGACCTGGTGATTGTTATAGCTACAATATAAAAAAAACTAGAAATCCTGGTCTGTGCCAGCTGGCCATTGTTACTGCTATTTATTTAAAAACCCTAAAAGCCCCATAAGTTATTTACTTGAGCCGTTTTCCGTAGGAAGATTTGCCTTTAAGGTCTCTTACTAAAAAAAAGGGAGAAAATAACCTTTTATTAAAAAAGTGACAGCATTTTCAGGCAATTTATATGCGTGGTCCTTCACTCAGTGGGCTTCCTTTTGTTACTGATCGCATGGTCACCTGAGAGCGACAGTCACAGGTACAGACCAAATTACAAGGATGTTTCTCATAACTTCTGAAACACGCTTGTCCATGGACCATCACATGGGACATACCAGGAAGTGAACAACAGCTTGACACACCCCATTTCATTATTTCTGAGCTACACAATGCCAGCACTCGATACACTAGGGAGGCCAAAACCCAAGGCCAGGGAAAGAAAGAAAGGGACAAGAGATTCACATTAAAGACAGAAACAGACAGTTAATTAACTGAAAAGATGTTGTGGAAATATGTGGAAAACGTCAGGGCAGTGGGACTAACTGGCGAAGTGAGATCTTCGTGAGTAAAATTACAAGAATGAGAACATTGAATAAAGACATTGTCAGATCAGCTGAAATGGTTTGTTACATCAAGTTCTCAATGTGCTTCACAGAACACCACAAACAACATAAACTGGGACAAGATGACAGCCCAGCATGGAGAGCTCTGCAGAGCATGCTAGTGTGTTGCTCAGTAAACTGCACTATCTGCACAGCATAGAGAGTCTTGCAAACTCTACTATCATATGCTAACTATACTCACAACAGATTTACTGCTTACAGTGGGAAGGTTTGCTCTCTCTGCGCGCGCGCACGCGTGTGTATGTGTGTGTGCGTATGTTCATCAGAGACTGAGAGAGTGTGTGTGTGTGTGCGCGCGCGATTGGCGTGGTTGAATGCAAAACTCATTGTTTGAGGAGGAACGCACATGGAGGAAATTATTTTAAATACGAACAACAGGCAAGCTTTTTGTTAATCAGTAGAGAGAACGAGAGAAGTTGCATGGACAGGTGAGCGAAGGTATTTGAGAATGTAAAAATAAAGGCATTGCCAGACACAATAGCAATATACATCCGCATGCACATGAATGACAGATGGATGGGAGTCTGGTGTGAGGTTGAATCAGATTTGCTTCAGCACGTTTGAAGCTGGGAGTGTCAGCAGCAGATTATTGGCTTCATTAAGATTGTATTTCATAGCTTAAGGTTCAAGCAACAGATGGAATAAACCAGTAAGATATATTCTGGAGTGGGGAGTATTTCAAGTTACACATGTTCCGGATATGGTGTCAAGAATCAGCTCATAGTCAAAGGGATCTCCCACAGTTGTGACGTGACTGTTTCAGCTGCAGATATTGGCCAGGAATGGGATGGAAACAATGGAAGGAAGTGGAGTTTGTCACCAGAAGAGTAGAAAGTGACCTCCATGCTCTTAACAGTAAAGGCAATGAGACAATGCATTGTGGTTCTCCCCTGAAACTGAATAGTTCAACATAGAGACCCGTGAGTAACACTGCCAGAGCAGAGAGGGAGACAGTAATTGAACACCTTCATTGATGTAGTTAGTAGTGGTCTGTAGAGTGAATGTCTGGATTGTGAGATTCAACAGGAACAATAACAGTGGCAGGAAGTGTAGACAATATGAAATAACAATAATACACTCATGACTGGTTTATAGAAAACAAAATCTGGATAGTGACACTCACCAGGAACACCAACGATATCCAGGAAGGGAGAATAAAAGGATTGAATAATGAGAAGAGCGTAATAGATCCGCAATGATAATGACATCCAATCAAATTCAGAAAGATACCAAACATAATCGGAGAAGCTCCTGTATATTGTTGGAATATTCCAGTCTAATGTCCTCAGATTCTGATCCATTGTTGGAACATTCCAGTCTAATGTTCTCAAATTCTGATCCATTGTTGGAATATTTCAGTCTAATGTTCTCTGATTCTGATCCATTGTTGGAATATTCCTGTCTAATGTTCTCAGATTCTGATCCATTGTTGGAACATTCCAGTCTAATGTTCTCTGATTCTGATCCATTGTTGGAATATTTCAGTCTAATGTTCTCTGATTCTGATCCATTGTTGGAATATTCCTGTCTAATGTTCTCAGATTCTGATCCATTGTTGGAACATTCCAGTCTCATGTTCTCAGATTCTGATTTCTCCTCACCCTTCTCTCTGGATCTGCTGATCCCTGTCAGTGCTGCCAGTGATGCTCTGCTCATGTTATGGGTTGACACATTGAACGGAGCCCAGTTATCATTAAAAGATTGAAACCCTCCACTGGGATAATTAGAATCCATGGAGATTGGCATTAATCACAGTCACTGAACAAACAGGCCCAGTTAACCAATTCAAAACATCACTTTTCATTTACTGGTTTTGGACGAAATGGATAAGGGTTGCTGAGGGATGGACCATAAATCTTTCAATATTTTTAATCTTTTTTCCCTTGTATATAAGAGTATTAACAGAACACTGCAGCGGCCTATATATGTTCCACTCTGCTTATGAAAATAGGCAGTTATAAAATGACAGATCTGCTGCGTAAAAAAACAAACGTCGGGTGGGCAGGTTTCTAGATACCTGAAACAAAGTACGGTACTTATTGACCAGTGTGAGGCTACTCCTGGTTTTAATGTCCTGTTTTCAAATCCTTTCATAACCTTGAGACAGAGCATTGCGACTGCTGCTCAGTAACAGACCAAAGCAATTCTGTCCCTATGGGCCCCTTACAGAGGGATAGGAGAAGGCCATTCAGCCCATATTAACCTGTTGCTACTTGAAAAGGTAGAAAGTTGGAATATTGGCACATTTTGCCAACAGAATCATTCAAAACAAAGAGATTTGTCGCTGCAGCTGTATGAGGTGTCACTGAGAGGGCACCTGGAGTACATTGTGTTGTTTGTGTTTCTGTAACTGAAAAGGAATGGGTCTCCATTAGATACAGTTTACCGGCTGCTCGTAATCCACAGGTTGCTGTGTCTCGGATCTGTTACACAGGGACAGGAGGAGGCCATGCAGCCTCTCGAGTGTGTTGAGAAGAACTGGAGGAGGCCATTAAGCCTCTTGGGTCTATTACAGAGGGACAGCATTTCCAGTGTAATACAGAGGGACAGGATGAGCCTATTCAGTCTCTCGAGCCCGTTCTGGAGGCACAGGAAGTGTTTATTTAACTTTCAAGTTTGTTATGCATAAATATTAGTTTTAAATTAATTATGGAATCGGAAATACCTGATGTCAACATTAAAGTTCTAACTTTGAACAAGGCCAATTTTGAAAGTGTTAGGTGAGCCCTGTGAAAGGTTGATTGGAATACCCTATTCACAGGTAAAGGGATGGTTGGAAAATACAAGGCCATCAAAACTTGGTTTCAGAGAGTCCAGAGCAAACGTGTTCCTATTAGTGAGAGGGGCAAGGCTGGTGGGTGCAGGGAGTGCTGGATGGCTAGATATATTGATGTTATGGTCAAGGTAAGGAAGGAGGCATATGTCAGGTAAACAGAGCTGAGATCAAGTGAATCCCGAGAGGTGTATAAGGGCAGCAAGTGTATCATCAATCGGGAAATCGGGCCAGGAAAATGTGGACAAGAGATTGCTTTAGAAATTGGGTTAATGAGGCATTGAACAAATTCTACAAATCCTTCAATGGCAAAAGATTAACTCGGGAGACAATAGGGCCCCTTAAAGATCAGTAAGGCTACCTATTTATGGAACCAAAACAAATTTGAGGGATACTAAACAAGTATTTCTCCTCAGTATTTAATGTGGAGGAGGTTACAAGAGCGAGAGAATGAAGAAATATGCAACGATACCTTGAAAAGTGTCCATATTACAAGGAGGTGTTGGACATTTTAAAACACATAAAGGTGAACTAATCCCTGGGACCTGATCAGTTGTATCCCAGATGTTTGCGGGAAGCTAGGAAATAGATTGCTTATGCATTTTGCTGATATATTTGTAACATTGATTTTCACAGGTGAGGTGTCAAAAGATTGGAGCGCTGCTAACATAGCGCAATTATTTAAGAAAGTAAAGAAAAAACAGGTAACTCGAGATTGGTGAGCATGACGTCAATGGTGACTAAATTGTTGGAGGGGATTTCGAGGAAAAAGATCGATATGTATTTGGAAAGACAAGGACTGAAGAGGGGTTTGTACAATTGAGATTACGTCTCACTGACTCGGTGGAATTTTTTGAGGATGTGATGAAGATGATTGATGAAGGCAGGACAGTGGATGTTGCCTTTATGGAATTCAGTAAGAAAACCAAAATGTTCTACATGGTAGACTGGTTAGCAAGGTCAGACTGCCTGGGATCCAGGGAGAACTCGCCATTTAGGTCCAAACTTTTCTTGAATATTGGAGACAGGGCGTGACAGTGATATTTGTTCATTAAACTTGGAGACCTGAGACCAGTGGCGTGCCGCAAAGATCAATAGTGGGTCCACTGCCTTTTGTCACTGATACAAATCATTTACATTTGAGTATATGAAGTATGGTCAGTAAGTTTGTAGATAATACCAGATTTGGTGGTGTCGTCGACAGTGATGAATGATCTCTCAGACCACAATGGGACTTTGCTTAGGTGAGCTGAGGAGTGGCAGATAGAGTTTATTTTAGTGAAATGTGAGGTGTAGCATTTTGGCAAGACATATCAAGGCAAGATATGTAGGTAGGGTCCTGTCGAAAGCTGCCAATCAAGGAGAATTCCATAGAAGTTATCGAATCCCTACAGTGAGGAAACAGGCTTTTCGGCCCATCGAGGCCACACCGACCCTCTAAACAGTATCCCACTAGACAAACCCCTACCCTATCCCTCTGAGCCTGCATTTTCCATAGCTAATCCACCTCGCCTACACATCCCTGGGTACTTTACTCAATTTAGCATGGCCGATCTACCCTTATCTATATATCTTTATAGTGTCGGAGGAAAACATAACATCCGGAGGAAACTCATACAGACACGGGGAGAATGTGCAAACTCCACACAGTCAGTCATTCAAAGATGGAGTTAAACCCAGATCGTTGTGCTCTGAAGCAGCAATGCTAGTCACTGAGCTACTGTGTCACCTTGTGGTGCAGGTTCTCTGTTCTTTGAAAGTGCCATCACAGGTAGACAGTGCAGTGAAGAAGGCACTTGGTGATCTTCCCTTTATTGGTCCGTGCTTTGTGTCTAAACATTTTCACGACGCGTTGCATCTGTACAGGACATTGGTTTGGCCACTTTTGTAATATTGCCTTTAATTCCAGTTTCCCTGCTGTCGGAAAGATGTTGTCAAACTTGAAAGGGTACAGAAGAGATTTAAAAGAATGTTGCAGGTGTTGGAGGGTTAGTGTTACAGGGAGAGTTTGAATAGGCTGGGGCTATTTTCAAGTGTTGAGGCTGAGGGGTGATCTTAAAGGGGTTTATAAAACCATGAGGGGAATAGATAAGGTAAACAGTCAACGTCTTTTCCCAGGATAGGCGAGTCCAAAATTAGAAGACAAAGGTTTAAGGTGAGAGGAGAAATATTTTAAAAAGGGACATGAGGGACAACATTTTCACACAGAGACTGCTGTGTGTATGGATTGAACAGACAAAAGAAGTGGTGGAGGCAGGTACAGTTACACCATTTAAAAGGCATTTGGATGGATACATGAATGGGAAGGGTTTAGAGGGAGATGGGCCAAGTGCTGGCAAGGGGGACGAGATTTATTTAGGATATTTGGTTGGCATAGACGACTGGACTGAAGGATCGTTTTCTGTACTGTACATCTCTGAGACTCTATTGCCATTTGAGTGTATAACACAGGAACAGGAGGAGGCTACTCAGCTTCTGAATTCTGTCAGTCAGATTGTTTGCTCATTTACTGAGAGCAAAATACAAAAATACATCATTCAGACTTTGATGGTGATTTACAGAATCAGGAGAATTGCTTTTAGTCAACAGAAGCTGTAATGAATGTGAAGAGGCCATTCAGTCCCTCAGTTCCATTCCACAGGAGCAGGAGGTGAGCACAGAGCTATTGGAGCCTGTTACACAGGAACAGGAGGAGGACATCCATTTTCACAGACTTGGGATCAGGAAGCAGTCATTCAACTGCTTGAGAATGGGACACAGGAACAGCTGGGAGTCATTCAACTGCTCGAGGCTGGGACACGGGAACAGGAGGGAGTCACTCAAATGCTCGAGACTGGAACACAGGAAGAGAAGGGTGTCATTCAACTGCTCGAGGCTGGGAAATAGGAACAGGAGGGAGTCACTCAACTGCTTGAGACTGGGACATGGGAACAGGAGGGAGTCACTCAACTGCTCGAGACTGGGACACAGGAACAGGAGGGAGTCACTCAACTTCTCGAGACTGGGACACAGGGACAGGAGGGAGTCACTCAACTGCTCGAGACTGGGACACAGGGACAGGAGGGAGTCACTCAACTGCTCGAGACTGGGACACAGGAACAGGAGGGAGTCACTCAACCGCTTGAGACTGGGACACAGGGACAGGAGGGAGTCATTCAACTGCTTGAGACTGGGACACAGGGACAGGAGGGAGTCATTCAACTGCTCGAGACTGGGACACAGGAACAGGAGGGAGTCACTCAACCGCTTGAGACTGGGACACAGGGACAGGAGGGATTCATTCAACTGCTTGAGACTGGTACAGAGGAACAGGAGGGAGTCACTCAACTGCTCGAGACTGGGACACAGGAACAGGAGGGAGTCACTCAACTGCTCGAGACTGGGACACAGGAACAGAAGGGAGTCACTCAACTGCTCGAGACTGGGACACAGGAACAGGAGGGAGTCACTCAACTGCTCGAGACTGGGACACAGGAACAGGAGGGAGTCACTCAACTGCTCGAGACTGGGACACAGGAACAGGAGGGAGTCACTCAACTGCTCGAGACTGGGACACAGGAACAGAAGGGAGTCACTCAACTGCTCGAGACTGGGACACAGGAACAGGAGGGTGTCATTCAACTGCTTGGGACTGGGACATGGGAACAGGAGGGAGTCATTCAACTGCTCGAGACTGGGACACAGGAACAGGAGGGTGTCATTCAACTGCTTGGGACTGGGACATGGGAACAGGAGGGAGTCATTCAACTGCTTGAGACTGGGACACAGGAACAGGAGGGAGTCACTCAACTGCTTGAGACTGGGACACAGGAACAGGAGGGTGTCATTCAATTGCTTGAGACTGGGACACAGGAACAGGAGGGAGTCACTCAACTGCTTGAGACTGGGACACAGGAACAGGAGGGTGTCATTCAACTGCTTGAGACTGGAACACAGGAACAGGAGGCGGTCATTCAACTGCTTGAGACTGGGACGCAGGAAAAGAGGGAGTCTTTCAACTGCTTGAGACTGGGACACAGGAACAAGAGGGAGTCACTCAACTGCTTGAGACTGGGACACAGGAACAGAAGGGAGTCACTCAACTGCTCGAAACTGGGACACAGGAGCAGGAGGGAGTCACTCATCTGCTTGAGACTGGGACATGGGAACAGGAGGGAGTCACTCAACTGCTCGAGACTGGGACACAGGAACAGAATGGAGTCATTCAACTGCTTGAGACTGGGACACGGGAACAGGGAAAGGAACAGGAGGTCGTCACTTAACTGCTCGAAACTGGGCCACAGGGAAATTTGTAGGCTAGTGAGGCCCCAGGATCCTGTTACACAGGAACAGGAGGAGCTGACTCACTTCCCACTAGTATGGGACATTGGGAGAGAAGAGGAGTTTGCTTGGAACAAACATAAATACATGAACAAGTTGGATTAGTGGTCCATTCAATCCTGCCCCACCATTCACTAAGACCACGGCTGATCTGATTGTGATTTCCTCATTCCATTTTACAGAGCTTCCCCTCTCTGCAGCCTCTGCTCCATTTGTTGGTCATGTTACAGACCCAGATGCTGCAACACCAGTCACCATGACTCATCCAGAGGGTCGGGTCTAAGGATGAGTCAGGATTTGAAGGATCCAATCACAAGAATGAAAACACAAAATAAAGGTATTGCCAGATGTTTAGTTCTCTCACATTCGCAATCAAACTCACATAAACAGCCCATCCATAATGCATTCGGGATGGAGCACTGTGTAGATATGGCTCGTGTACTGCTGAATGCAACCCAACAATATCCAGAATGGAACTCTGTGCAGCCCACACCAATACTTGATCTATATTCCTGGGATAAATGTCCAGCGTGGGGAGAAGTGCAGACCTCACTGGTTTATTCATATATAAACACAGGTTGTTCCAGTTTTCGGTAACACTGTGTAAGATCACTGCCCAGTGTGGGGAAACTTGCTGGAAGTGACAGGATGTGCAGCTCCCATCCAGTTACAGCAGCATATCTCCACTGTACCTTGACAAGTTTTGATGCAGATGTGAAAATCATTGCAAGGGAGAGATGTAAATGAAAACAGTTGAAACACCAATAGTTCTGATTAAGGCGAGTATCCTACAAGTAGTTAAAGATGAAATAACTGAGGTATTATCCGATGAGGTTCTGTGAATGGAGAAGGAAGTAAGAGGAGGTTCATGATGTTGTAGTGGTTGTACTATAAGCCTCCAAATCATCAATGGGAATTAGAGGAACAAATATGCAGGGAAACTGGTGAGGGTAGCAGGAGCATTAGGATTGTCATAATAGGTGATTTAAATTTTCCTAACATAGACTGGGACATCCAGATGGTTAAGAACTTCGATGGAACGTAATTTCTTAAGTTTGTTCAAGAAAGTTTCCCAAGCAGTAAAGAAAGGGTCCGACACGGGAAGGGACAAACTGTTGTGAAATAGGGATGGATAGGTGACGGTGGTAAAGTGGGGGAGTATTTTGGGAAAAGTAACTGGCGTTGTAGTAATTTTAAAATAGTTATGGGAGAGACCAAATTGGTCCACAGATTCAAGTTCTGAATTGGGCCAAGGCATATTTTGTTGGAATTAGACAGAGGATTGCAGGGGTTAATTGGAGTAGTTTGTTTTCAGGTAAAAGGATATTAGTCACGAGGGAGGGCTGTAAAAGTGAGATAGCTCGAGTTCAAGGTTTACATGTTCCTGTGAGGGTGAAGGGAAAGTGAGGCTTGAAGAGAAAACCCTGGATGACAAGAGATATTAAGGCTCTAGCCAGCAAAAAGGAGGCGTGGTTCAGGTACAGGCAGCTGGAATTAAGGGAATCCCTGGAGGTATACAGGGGATACAGGAGTTTACTGAAGAAGGAAATCAGGAAGGCGAAAAGGGAGTATGAGATAGCCTTGGCTGAGACGATTAGGGTGAACCCAAATTCACTATAGTAAAGAAAAAGAACAACTAGAGACAGAATAGGACGCCTTAAAAACCAAAATAGGCACGCATGTGTAAAACTACAAGAGATGGTTGAGGTCCTCAATTTCCCCTCTGTGTTTCCCATGAAGAAAGACATGAAGATCCTGTGACCTTTGGGAGGTTAATTGTCATATCTTGGGACTGTCGAAATCACAGTAGAGGTGCTGCTGGACATATTAGAATGCACAAAGTCAGGAAAATCTCTCGGTCCTGAACAGATATATCCAAGAGGACTGCAAGAGGTGAGAGAAGACAGGGGCCAAGGTCCTGGAAGACTGGGCAGTAACAAATATATAGTGCCCTTCTTCAAGAAGGGCTGCAAATAATTGCCTGGGAAATACAGACCAGTAAGCTTCACATCTGTTTGCGGTAAACTACTTGAGAAGGTTCTGAGGTACAAGATATGCATGCATTTGGAAAGACAGAGTTTGACTTGAAGCAGTCAGCATAGCTTTGTGCGTGGCAGATCATGCCTTACAAATTTTATTAGGGTTTTTTAAGGAAGTGACCAGGAAAGTTGTCGAGGGCAGGGCGGTCAACATAATCTATATGGATTTCAGTAAGGCCTTTCGTAAGATTCCACATGAAAGGCCGCTCTAGAAGGTTAGATCGCACAGACTCTAAGGTAAGCTGGCAATTTGGTTACGCAATTGGTTTGACATTATAAAGCAAAAAGCTATGGTGGAGGTATGCTTGTTGGACTGGAGGCCTGTGACTAGTGGAGTGCCTCAGGGGTCCGTACTGTCCCCATTGCTGTGTGTTATCTAGATCAATGATTTAGACGAGAGTGCACAATGCAGGTTAGTAAGTTTGCAGATGGCACTAAAATATTGAATGGTACAAGGAAGTAAGAGGGGGTTAGTGATGTTATAGTGGTATTGTTTACAGTGAACAACATTATCAGAAATTGCAGCACTACCTTGATCAGCTGGGGAAGTGGGCTGAGAAAAAGCAAATGGAGTTTAATATAGATAAATGCTACATCTTTCATTTTGGAAAGTCAAATTCAGATGGGAGTTTAATGGTGAATGAGAGGGCCTTGAGGAGTGTAGTGGAACAAAAGGATGTTGGATATCAGGTGCATGGTTGTCTGAATTTGAGTCGCAGATATACAGGACAGTGAAGAAGGTTGTTGGCACACTGGCCTACATCAGGGCATTGAGTATAGAAGTTGGGACGTTCTGTTGCCGTTGTACAGGATGTTGGTAAGGCTGCAGTTGGAGTATTGTGTTCAGGTTTGTTCACCTTGCCCTAGAAAGGATATTATTGAACGAGAAAGAATGTACAAGAAATTTACAAAGATGTTTCCTGGGCTAAAGTGTCTGCGTTATAGGGAGAAGTTGGGCAGGTTAGAACATATTTCCTAACAGCGTAGAAAACTGAGGGGGATTATATTGAAGTGTACCTCTTATCAAATCATGAGAACCATGCATAGGGTGAATATTTCAATTTTTTTTGCAAGGTTGGGAAGCCAAGGACTAGAGGACATCTGTTAATGTTTGGAGGGGACAAAAATAAAAAGGAACCTGAGGGTCAACGTTTTTACACAGACTGTGTTTTGCCTTTGGACTGAGCTGCCAGTGGAAGTGGTTGAGGTGGGTACAATAACAACATTAAAAAGGTATTTGGATAAATACATGGATAGGAAAGAAGCAAGGGCAGGGAATTGGGGTGAGTGTGGATGCACATTTTGGTCGGCATCTACCAGTTGGGCCGAAGGACCTGTTTCCATGCAGTAGAATCATATGACTGTAAACATGTGTGTTTCAGGATAGAGACAGAGAGGGACAGACTGAGAAAAAATGTCATGGAAAGATATGTTCACAGGTTTTAGAATGCTGATATGAAGACATTTCGATAGTATCATGCAACACGGGTCAGTATTATGAAGAATTATGAGTGAATGGAATAATGCTGTGAGTTCAGGCGATGGGGAGTTTTGAATGAGCATTTGTTCTGCAACTTTGTAACTGGGAGTGAGGACAGCAGAGTGTTCGGCTCATTGAACTGTATAAAGCAGTAATTTGTCTCAGTGTCATTTTCATTGAGTGTGACAGAGGGATTGTCTGTACGAAGCTGAGCTAGTTTCCTGGTGCTGTCCTATCGAACTCACCTCATTAAATACCACCCACCCCACCCACCTCTCATTGAATGCCAGCCCGATTCTCCCACCCATCATGATTGGAGGTACTCACAGTCGCCAGGATTTCCCTAGATATTCCGTGTTCCCTCTCACTGGTGCCATCTTTAAAAGGCCAAGGGGCACACGGCTAAGTTTTCTCAGTTTGGAGCTGCCCTGTACAGTTTACCCCGATCATGGCAGATAGTTTGTTGACGGTGCATGGTGTGCATAGTGGATGGGCTAGTGCAGAGAGGGGCCTTTGCCTTCCCAGAGGGGGCCATACTACCAGACCCACCGAGCATGGTCTGTGCTCACCACCAAATTCAATGCAGCATTTGCGGCCTGAAGAAATATCCAGCAAAACAGGACAAGCATCAATAACCTTCCCCGCTCTGTCAGGGTAATTGGTCTCTCTACTCCCTCACACTCATTGTATATCTGTTATAGCACGACCAAGGCGCATGCTCCACCACTCTCACTGCCACATGCAACAGCTTCGCTCTCTCTCTCTCTCGCCTTTGTAATACCCCTCACACAGTTAGAGAACATTCTGGAGAACACCGAATATGGAATGTTCCAGATAGTGTTCCAAATAATGCCCAGTTTAAGGAAAATTAGCAGTGCCCCAGTGTGTAACCACAAAAGAGGAAGGAGTAGAGATGCACGTTTTCCAAATCACACATATTTCAAACCATGTTGAGGCCATTCAGCCCTTCAAGTGTGCTCTAGAATTTAATAACTTCCCAGCTGATCTGGTGCTTTTCTCAGATACAGGAGCTTTCAGTCATTCAACCCTCTGCGTTCCTGTCACTGTCCAGACGGCACTCAGGCACTTTTACCCCAATTATCTTCAAGCGCCTGCTTGAGGGCATTTCCGATGGAACGCGCTCTCCTAACAGTATATTCCATCAACTGTATACTTTCATGCAACAGTCAGCATGCTTTACACAGACCAAACAAAAATATACTTTTATTTTATGGTTATAGATATCCAATCACACTGTGTAATTCTGGTTATTTCAGTTGACTCACCATAATGATATTAAACCAAAAACAACTTCTAAACACGTCTTGTTATAAAATACAATTTCGAGCAGAGAATGTTTTTACCCTTGCTGGGCCCAAGGGCTTTTATCCACACTGTAAGGATTCTACTAATTATAAATCACTCAAGTAAGACACACCCCTTGCTGCCCACAGTTTAAACCTGGAATCCATTATCACAGGATGCTAATTATAGGGGTAAGAAACATGATTTTGACTGTATTGCCCTCAATGTGACGAATTGTCATTCATGCTTTAACAGTCTTGATAATTATTGAGTTATGACAATACTCCATAAATGTTATATCCGTTATCTGAATTGTACCACTTTCCTTGTTATGAGTGCTTCTCTTGCCCTTTGTCTGTGACTGTTTCTGTGTGTAACAGTTACACAGTCTCCCACTCAGTTGGCTGGACGGCACGTTTGTGATGTAGAGCGCAGGTTCAGTTCCTCACACTGACAGAGGTTACCAAGAAGGGGACGCTCTCTCAACCTCACCCCATCACCCGAGATGTGGTGACCCTCAAGATAAACCACCATGAGTGGACTGTGTAATGAGAGTTCTTTGGGACTCTATTCTATCAATGTTAGCATTTTAATGCTTTTAAAAATATCTTTATTGAAAAAGAGAATTTTAATTTTATAATAAACCAATAACAACACAACTCCAGTAACTGATCTAAATTGCACCCATGTGCATGTACATACAAAACAAGTTAAAAAAAATAAACAGACAGAAGGAAAACAAAAATTAACAGGAAATAATGAATAAATAATACTGCTCAGTGTAACAAAATGATAGCTCTCGTTCTTCAAGAGCATTAGCTGATATCCCTTTTTATGTTCATTATTCCTCCTCTTTGGATATAAGATTCATTAGATAATATCGTCATGGCTGTATAAAAGCCCTTCTGAGAGTGGCAGATAAGCCTGTATCAAGGTAATTCAAAAAGGTCTGCCATGGTCTTATATAAATCTGTTTTTGGTGCACCATGCTGGTGAGAATGGCCAAATGGATATTCTCCATGAAGAGCTTACGACGACCCAACAGACCCGGGCGGGGGGTGGGGGAGGAGGTTGGGGGTTTTGGGGGGGGGGGTGGTGATTCAGACACAACAGAATGCTTTTCCTAGCACAGAAACTAAGGATATTTTTTCACTTGTGCATCTGTGTAAAGTACCCTGGGCAGGCCCAGGAAAAGAGAAACCAGGTCCATCTCCAATTCAGTCCCCTGACCCACACTCTCACACCTAACACATTGCTCCAATATTTATGAAGCCTGCAGCAGGACCACATGCAATGTGTAAGAGTGCCTGTAGTCATTCTGCATTTCGGACATGCTGAAGATAATCCCATTTTGAATTTTGGGAGATAATCTAGGGTCAGATAGGCCCTATGAAGAATTTCCAACTGCATGGAAAGGGTCCTATTACAGATGAAATTCTTCGAGCATTTTCACAAATATCCTCCTCTGGCTCCGAAGTGTTCTGAACCCCCAACTCTCTCTCGCAGACATCACAAAGCTGCACAGTTTCGTCTGAGGGGACACTCTCCAACTAATGATAAAGGGTACTGTGGGAGAGTGTATTCTAAGCAATAAGCACCCTCTTCTCTCTATTGGATCTGTAAGAGTCTGGTAAAAGTGTGTTTTTTAAAATCAAATCTCTGATCTGGAAAAGAAAGAGAAGAGGTCTCTACTAGCCAGTCCATACATACGAGTTATTTGATCAAATGACATCATTGTTTCTCCCTCAAAAAGCACGAGGTGCCTCAGTAGTGAGCATTGCTGCCTCACAGCACCAGGGTTCCGAATTTGGTTCAGGCATTGGGTGCCTGGCTGTGTGGAGTTAACATATTCGAGGCCTGTCTGTGTGGGTTTCCTCCCACAGTCCAAAGATGTGTTGATTAGATGAATTGATTACTGATAAATCACCCATAGTGTTCAGTGATGAGTAGGTTGGGTCATTAGTCAGGGGAAATATAGGATGGTACGGGAATGGGTCTGGGTGGGCTACTCTTCAAAGGGTCAAAGTGGACTTGCTGGGCCCAAGGGCTTTAATCCACACTGTAAGGATTCTACTAATTCTAAATCACTCAAGTAAGACACACCCCTTGCTGCCCACAGTTTAAACCTGGAATCCATTATCCCAGTATGACAACCCGGCATACCAATTATAGGTGTAAGAAACATGGTTTTGACTGTATTGCCCTCAATCTGACGCATTGTCATTCATGCTTTAACAGTATTGATAATTATTGGGTTATTACAATACTCCATAAATATTCTCATTTTGTCTAAGACCAGCAGACCAATAAGGGTTCACTTTGTCTGAGAGGGTTCAATATCTAATCCTATTGACGCCGAGTCATCAGCGGCCCAGGCACTAACATAGGATAAAAAAGACCTGAATTCATAGCTTTTAATCTGGGAGATCTACTCCCCACAATGTGGGGCAGTTAAAATTTGGTTAGCTTGATAGAGAGTCGCTTATGGTTCCTAAATGTCTGTCTGGGAACCATAAAAGGAAGCTTTCACACGGGTTATAGTAAATGAGGAAGGACATTCATTTTAAGAACAGCTATCCGACCTATCCAGGATATTGGAGGTGCCTCCCTTATTTGAAGGTCTTGTTTAATTTTTCAAACAAATAGACATAGTTCCTGTTAAATAAATGATCAAAAACGGATGTAATGAATATACTGAAATAGAGAAACCTCCCTCCCCCCACCCACCCCCGTCCATTTAAAACAAAAACAGGATTTACCCTCAAAATCTGGTATTTCCCTAAGGCCTCCCATAGGCATGGCCTCCAACTTTGTAAAATTAATCTTAAAGCCAAAACAGTGACGAGCGAATTAATGCATTGCATCACGTGAGCTGCCGAAATTGCGGGATTTGACAAAAACATAAGACCTTCATCTACAAACAACATAATCTTATGTGACTTCTATCCCATTCCTGGGGCAAGTATGTTGGGGTAATATTCCCAATTGTGCAGGATGCCAGCGAACCTAAGATTGTTTCAGGGATGGGGAAGAGATCAACCCTCGTGTGCTATTTATGCGGGTTCAAGAAGAAAATAAAATCTCTTCTTGTGAAGTCGAACTGCCTCCAGACATCCACCAGCTCTGATTCTGCACACAAATCCACTAATTACGTACATTATAACGAGGGTATTGGGGACCTTTGGTCATTCTGTCCACAATGGGGTGCATAAGACAGTTGAAATATCCTCTACAACAATGTGCCACGATGCAAGATAACTTAATTTGGGAAATGCATCTACCAGGATTTTCAGCGGGTGCACTGGGTGGCAATTCAAAACACTGTATTAATTCCTATAGTTCAAGGTTTTGAGGATTATGATCCTTCCATGAGTGTTTAATGCAATCTAGTGATTTAAATGGAAGATTCTTACAATCCATTCTGACTTTTCCCCTACTCGTAGTATTAAAAGACGCGAAATAAACCCGATCAAAGCCGCCCTGCTGTAACATCAAATGTTCCTTGTCATCACGGTGCATCTCCTGCAATAGGCAACAACCACCCTCTTTGATTTTAAGACGAGAAATTACATTTTTCCTCTTGACTGGCAGATCACTGCCCTTAATGTTTCAAGTACACTATTTAACCACATTATAATCCATAACACATTGCAGCAACATTTGAATTCGAGAGAGTTTCACATCGAATTACACATCGCTGAACATTAATGATAAAACACTCAGCGACCCTTAAAACGATACAAACTATTACTACTACAACTAACAAGCTCGCAAAACTTTCCAAAGCTAAACACATAAAAAAAAACAACGAACGAAACAAAATCCCAAGTGCCAATGACACGTTATATGGAAATTTACCCCGCCCCTTGGAGGCGCTTACATATCCCAAAACTTTATCTTCTCCCCCCGACCAATATGGCATTCAGGGCAATTCATAACAAAAACCAGGCTTCAACTGTCCTTAGGTCAGCAGTTTGTCATCACAACTACTTTTGTAACTCCCTCCAGCTTGAGCCACACCTCCGACACAAGCAAAGAAAGAGAAAACAAGTAGTAATACTTATGAAGAAGTTAAAAGTGTGCACTCTACCCATCCCCGACTATAATTCAACACTGGTTAATACCAGAAAAATCCAACAAAATTTCTTTAAGGGAGAAACATGATTATCTCAACATCCAGCTTTCTTTAAAATATCCACAAAGTTTTCGCTTTCTCTGGAGAATCAGACGAGTTCATTGACCCATTCAAAGCAATACAGAGCATAAGGAATACTGAATCCCGAGTTCACTTACTCTTCTCTTGATATCATCAAAAGATTTCCTTTCCTGAATCACCGATGCTGAAAAGTCATAAAAGAACATAGTCCTGGAGCTCTCGTGGATTAAAGCCATCGGAAACCACACTGAGCTTCCATCAGTCTTTGTTTATCCCTGTAACTATGTAACCGTACAAGGACAGGGCAAAGGCGTTGGTCTGAGTCTTACCACCGTGCCATAACCCAATGAACTTCAGCTTCGAAGTGAAGGAATCACAGCAGCCAAATCAAAGCTGACCACCTGGCGTCGGGCCCAGCAGATCGACGATGTGAACACTCTTCGTCCTGTCCCTGTTCTCGAGGAGGTCATCTTGTTCAGTTAAGGTATGAACCTGTATTTCAAGGGGGAGGATCCTCTCCCGAGAGGAATTGATCGCAGTCTCTGTCAATGCAGTTCGGCACTTGACATTGTATGTTCTGTTTCCAAGGCTATCTAGTTGCTGCTCATGTTTTTGGAGCACGTCTGAGAGCGGTTCTAGCCACAGCTAGACTTCTGTTCAGTCATGCCTTCAATCATTTCACTTAAGTTGGTGAACTCAGTGACCAAGGCCTGGTGAGTAACTGGGTCCATGGAACGAGCAGAGTGGGTTGCAGCTACAGCTTCAGGCCTGCTCGATGCTTCTGACGGGTGCACTGCATGTTGTGACTTGATCGATCCTTTCCCATGTTTTGTCATTTCCACTTGACGAAACGGGATTAGTAAAGATTCTATCGCTCTTTTTAGTGTTGAATGTTAAGTAACTGGCAGGGATGGGGTGGGTTAGAGAACCACTTTGCCTGTGCTCTGATGCAGACCCCATTAAAACAGACCTTCCAGATCGCCACCATCTGGGCTTCCCCCTTAACATTTTATCGACATTACCATTTCGTTTTGAATTATATTCCTGGATGTTCTGGAGCAATGTCATTTGGTACCACTGTCTACATTTACCCCCATACCGCATATTACTGCCAATCCCTGATAATCCTCGACACCGTTGTTATTTATGAACCTTCTGTCTGTTCCTCAAAATTATTCAATATCTCTGCCTCCAATGTTCTGTGGGGAAGAGAGTTACAAAGAACCACAACACTGAGGAAAAAAAAATAAAACTCAAGATCTGAGTGTGAGATTATTTTTTCTTTGTCTCCTTCTCTGAGAAAGAATATAATTACGTTAGAAGCAGTTCGGTGATGTTTTACTTCACGCATTCCAGGAATGAGTACCTTATATTATGAAGAATTTAACAGGTCACCCTTGGAAAGAGAGATGATCTTATTGAAACATACAAGACCTAGATGAGAGTGGATCAGATAGATACCCACTGGGTATAGTCTAAATTTCTTGTCATTTTCACATAATCTCTACAGTGTGTAAGTAAGACATCCCATCCATCAACTCCACACTGACCCGCCAAACAGCATCCACCGGACCTGCCCCCCTACCCTATCCAAGTAACCCTGCATTTCCCATGACTAACCTACCTAACTTACATATCCCTGGGAATGATGGGCAATTTAGTAAAACCAATCCACTCTAAGCTGCGGATCTTTGGACTGTTGGAGGAAATTGGAGGATTGGGAGGAAACCCACACAGAAAACTGCAGAGAGAATGCTCAAACTCCACACATAGCGTCGCCTGAGGTTATATGGAAAGCAGATCCTTAATGATGGGAGGTAGCAGTGCTAACCAGATATCCACCATGCACATCCGACAGTTCTATTAGTTATTTGTGGCTGACTAAAGAAATCTGCCTGACTTGTTCCTGTCACTGAACCTGACGCAGTCTGAGAACTTTATGATTGGCCACATCACCAACCTGGTTACATTTAAAGTTTACTAGGAGAATAGTTCATCTACTTTACTAACACCTTCCACCCCGACCTCAAATGTACCTGGACCGTCTCAGACCCCTCCCTAACCTTCCTAGACCTCTCCATTTCTATCTCAGACGACCGACTCAACACGGACATTTACTATAAACGGACCGACTCCCACAGCTACCTAGATTACACCTAGATTAAACCTCCTCCCACCCTTCCCCCTGTAAAAACGCCATCGCATGTTCCTAATTCCTTCGTCTCCGCCGCATCTGCTCCCAGGGAGACCATTTCCAATACTGAATAACCCAGATGGCCTCCTTCTTCAAAGACCGCTATTTCCCCTCAGACATGGTTGACGATGCTCTCCACCGCATCTCCTCCACTTCCCAATCCTCCGCCCATGAACCCCACCCCTCCAATCGCCAGAAGGACAGAACCCCACTGGTCCTCACCTACCACCCCACCAGCATCCAGATACATCGTATCATCCTTCATCATTTCCGCCACCTCCAAACGGACCCCACCACCAAGGATATATTTTCTTCCCCACCCCTATCATCGTTCCAGAACGACCAGTCCCTCCACAACTCCCTCGTCAGATCCACACGGCCCACCAACCCAACCTCCGCTCCTGGCACCTTCCCCTGCAACCGCAAGAAATGCAAAACATGCGCCCACACCTCCCCCCTCACTTCCCTCCAAGGCCCCAAGGGATCCTTCCATATCCATCACAAATTCACCTGCACCTCCACACTCATCATTTACTGCATCCGCCGCATCCGATGTGGCCTCCTATAAATTGGGGAGACAGGCCGCCTACTTGCAGAACGTTTCAGAGAACACCGTTTTGACACCCGCACCAACCAAACCAACCGCCCCGTTGCTGAACACTTTAACTCCCCCTCGCACTCCGCCAAATACACGCAGGTCCTTGGCGTCCTCCATCGCAAGACCGGAGCAACACGACACCTGGAGGAAGAGCGCCACCTCGGAACTTTCCAACCACAAGGGATGAATGCAGATTCCTCCAGTTTCTTCATTTCCCCTCTCCCCAACTTTTCTCAGTCCCTCAGACTCAGCACCGCCTTCTTGAGCTGCAATCTTCTTCCCGACCTCTCCGCCCCACCCCTCTCCGGCCTATCACCTTCACTTTAATCTCCTTCCAACTATCGTATTCCCAACGCCCCTTCCCCAAGTCCCTTCTCCCTACCTTTTATCTTAGCCTGCTTGGCACACCCTCCTCATTGCTGAAGAAGGGCTCATGCCCAAAACGTCGATTCTCCTGCTTCTTTGATGCTGCCTGACCTGCTGCGCTTTTCCAGCAATACATTTTAAAGCTACATTTTAAAGTTGTTCAGAGCAGTGGAAGAGTGGGATAAAAATGAAACAGTGACACCCTCTAACCTCAGTCAGAGCAGGAATTTGGAGAAATTCACCAAGTGGGAATTTATTCCAGTGGGAATTCTCTTTCCCGGAAGTTTGGGATGTCGGAATCTTTACATTATATCGAGGCTGGCTTCGATATAGTATAAAATGATTTTCCATAAACAGGTGAATCAAGGATAATAGTGCATCGGGAGCAAAGTGCAGCTGGGAACACAATGAGATGAACCACAACCTTATTTACTGGTGGAGTAGTGTCAATGGGCTGAATGGCCCACTCATGTGCCTCAGCCCCATGTTCTGATGTTATGTTCAACCCTTCAGACCTGCTCACAGAGGCACATCGAGGCCACTCCGATGGTGAGGTGTAGTTTCGGAAAACTACTTGGAAAATTCAGGCTGGGTCAGGAACTGACCCCCACCCCCAAGCTCTCTTTCCAGGCTTCCCCTCTCTGTAACATCTGCTCCAGATGTGGGTCATGTTACAGACTTAGATACGCTGGGTATACAGCCCCTATACCCCACCTAAGGTTAACCTAAACAATTCATCTGCTGTCCCTGAATGCAACATTGTGCAACACGACTTCCAGGAAAATAACCTGTTAGTTTCCAATAGCGTACCATGTGAAATTAATAAATAGGAACGGAAGTATGTCATTCGCCACCTCAAGCTAGCCCTGTCATAAAATAAGAACATGGATGATCTACTCCAGGGCTCAACTCCACTTTCATGCTGACTCCTGTATCTCTCCACATTTCTCTGGGTTAGGGAATTCCAGATATTCACTACCTTCTGAGAGAAGGCATCACTTTGCATCTCAGATTGAAATCGATGTTCCTTATTCGGTATCTTTATCCTCGAGTTCGACATTCTGCCCACGATTGGGAGCAACTTCTCAACATCTACCTTCTCAAGCCCGCTCTGTATCTTATATATTTCAACAGTATCCCTCTTCATTCATTTAAACTCCAATGAATAATCACCTCACCATTATAGAGATTCTGAATAACTCAACCCTTTCATCTCTGGAAGCCAGTTAATGATCCAACCGCATTACTTGCTGCATCAGCATGCTGACGTGATGCTTCATACTCAGGAAGACTCCAATCACTTTGAACTCCTCCTTTTCTGGAAGTCCTCTCCATTAAATAACAGCCAGCCTTTTGGTTCTCAGTGTCTTCCACAAACTCGGATGTATATTGCACTCAGCTCCCTCCTTCAGGCTGTCAGTATAGATTGCAATAACTGATGCCATCGGACTGATATGTGTGGTGATCCAGCAGATACACCTTTATCATAAAGATCCATTAATCCTGACTCACTGATTTCTATGTGTTAACCAGTCATCATCGCATGTTAATACATTATCCGTCATCCTACGAGCTTCCGGCTTGAGTAAGATCTTTTATTTTGTAATACCCTGCGGAAAATCTCTGAAAAGCCTCTTGTCTACCAGATCCCCTTTATCAAGTTCGCTTGTTATATTTCCAGGCATCTCCATAAATCTTTGCATGATCTTACAGGGCAAAATATAATTTCCTTTCACAAACCCTCACTGACACTGCGTGAAGCTTTTCTTAATGTCCATGCTGGCCAGGTTTTCCAATCTAAACTAGCCCCATCTGCTTTCATTTGGCCCATAGGCCTCGAAATGTTTCCCATTCGTATGTTTGTCCAAATGAGTTTTAAATGTTACAGCTATATTGGCATCTACCACTCTTCCTCTGAAAGCTCATTCCATACCCGTACCACTCTGTATAAAAACACTGCCACTGGGTCCCTTTTACATCTTCCCCCTTTCACCTTAAACCTATGCCTCCTATGGTTGAACTCTCCCCTCCTGTGGAAAAGCCCTTGGGTATTCACCCGATCCATACCTCTCATGATTTCATAAACTTCTATAATGTCAGCCCACAACCTTCTACACTCCATCTGATACTAACTTCAAGAACAAACATGTAAAGATAAGTGCTGCAAATTTGAAACTATATTAAACATGACAATAAAACAATACACAACCAAAACTTCATACTATTATTTGTTTTTCTCCATATTCCAATACTGAGGCAGCATGAAACGCTTATTTAGTGCCAATAACAAGTCACGCACCTGAATTTATTTGTCTAACGGGGGTGATGATCTCAACAATGAAAACGTATCTATGGCCAGATCTATATAATACCATATAGTCAACATTCCCCCACCTGGCCTCCCATTGAACTTCTGTGCTTGTATCTTCCTTATCTTGCACTCAATAGAGAGAACCCCTTTCCCCATCGCATCTTAATTTAAACTCATTTCACAGAATCTTCTTTTATCTTTTGCCACACCCTCTTTTCCCTGTCACCCGTTCCCCAACTCTGGCTAGGGATTTGAAGCACATTTTCCAATCATTTCGAGTTCTGAAGAAATGTCACACTAGACTTGAAGCACTAATTCTGTTTCTCTGTCTCTGCAGATGCTGACAGACCTGCTGAGTTTCTCCAGAAATGAATAGCGGCATTGAACATATTTTCAATTACAAAATAACGATCGATGCTGGAAATAAAAATACCAAAAATTGCTAGAGAAACCGGCAGCTTTGTAGAAGGTTCACTGGACCTGCAAGTTTATATCTGCATCCACTTCATAAAATGCTGCAACATCTTCAGCAATTTCTGTTTTTGAACAATTTCCAACGACGAATGTCAAAGATGCTCAAACATCCTGTCGAACATGGAGTGCCATACACTGGGAACTGAACGATAACGCATGGTGACAAGTTCCTTGACTCTGAAACTGCATAAGGCTGGCATTACTGTCACTGCAGTGCTCTGAATTATGGTCAGGGAGAAAAACAGAAGGAAACACATTCACTTCAAATACAGAAGATGGTATTACTGAAAGGAAAAGATTCAGATTCGTACCTTAAATTGATTGAGTTAAAGTAACAAATTGGAGGCGTGACACCATGGAAAGAATTTCAGCAGAATGAGAATATGAAAATGGAAGGGTGACCGCATCAGAAACCAGAGTAGGTCACTGAGTACAGGGTTAATGGGTGAATGGATCTCGGTGTGAACTGGGGGACAGTCAGTAGGATTGAATTGTAGATATTGCAGCTAAAACTGGGTTATCATCTGATGCTGTAGGTCACAGCAGCAACAGCAGAAGCAGAATTGTATTCAATGACAATCTGTAACCTTTCCCTCAGGATAATGTCTCAGTCCACCATTACCCTCAAGCCGATCTATAGTTCAGTGACGAGTGTGGGTGAACATGCCAGGGTCAGTACTATGTGTACCTTTATATGATGAAAACCCATTAAAGCTACCGCAATTGGCTGGTTTCTCTCGAAACAGCAGAACTAACATCTGGTACAGAGGCAGAAATTATACCACGAGTAACAAATCAGATCTAAGCACTGTCATCCTGCCATATCCAAGCATGAATGTCGACGGACCATTAAACAACTGACTGGGGGAGAGGACTCCACAAATATCCTCATCCTAAATAATGGAACAGTCCTGTACATTAGTGTAAAAGTCAAGTATGTGGTGTCTGCACTATCCTCAGCCAGACGTGTTGAGTGGATGTTCCAACTTACCGTATCATGATGCCCACAGAATCACAGATGCCAGTCTTCAACCAATTCGATCCGCTGCACGTGACATGAAGAAACCGCTGAACACAGTAGATACGACAAAGGCAATGGGCCCTGACACCATTCCTGCAATGGGACTGAAGACTTGTGCTGCACAATACGCCGTGTCACTGGGGAAGCTGTTTCATTCCAGCTCCAACTCTGACATCTCCCTGGCAACGTGGAAAATTACTCAGCTATGTCCAGTTTCCTAAGAGGGGAATAAATACAATCTGACTAATTACCACCCCATCAGTCCCATCACGACAGTCTAATTGGTGGGAGTTCTATTTGACAGAGCTGTCAAGTAGCACAGAAATAACCAGCTCACTGTAGTTTCAGATAGGTCTCCATGTGGAGATGGTGCGGTCGTGGAATTGTCATTGGATTACTAATAAAGGCCAGGCTCATGCTTGGGCAGCTGGTGGAAGATAAAAACAATTATTAACATATCAAGATCTAAAATCTGGTTCAGTAACAGTGATCTTGAGTCCATCGATCTCCTTCCCCAATGTACGTTCAGGAAGTGAATCTCCATGTTTTCCTGGTCTGTCCTAACAGTGACTCCAGACATACAGCCATGTGATAAACTCTTCAATAGTCTCTAAAACGGCCAAGCAAGAGACTCAATTGTATCAACTGCTCCGAGCTCTTAAAGGATATACCCGGAGAGAACACCTGGCTACAACCTTGGTCTCAGAAAAGGGAACGGGAAACATAGTCCTGTTGACCCTGCAGAGACCTCCTTCCTAACGTCTGACGGTTTGTGACAACACTTACTGAGCTTTCCCACAAACTGTACAGGAACTTCGGGAAATGAGTACGTCACACAACACATTGAGCTTTCTCTGTGCAAGTTAATGGTCGAACACCTCCTTCATGCAGTTTTACCCATACAATATTCATATCCCTTAATATGTTTAAACATTGTGAAATATAAAATTAGAACTGCTGTAGTCCCTTCAACCCATCAATTTTGCTCCTCCATTCAATATACAGGCAGTTCTCAGATAACGCGTGTTGATTAAATAAAATTTGGCTGCAATGTGATTCATGAACCTTTTTCCATAAAGTGAATTCCCGTTCACTGTGACGCAATTCCTTGCCGGGAACCAACTGAACAGCAAAACCCAGCCTCAGGATCCTCTGTCTGCAAAATGTACAATCAATGTGTTCAGCTAAAACAGGAATGTAATCCGCTCTGGAAGCCTTGAAACTGAGCCTGAAACGGGGAATTGTATTATCCACTTAGAAAGAACTTTATTTCAAACTGTGGGGAGATTCTTGAGGAGAACTGGAATCTCCCCATCGACATGACGTGGTCAGTCAGCCTCACGCGCTTTCTGGTGAAGAGTGTGGTGAAAGGTACACTGCTGTAGTCAGTGACCTGTATTTTGAAAGTGTTACATTTACAGCACTGTTTTATGACAATATGTGACTTAAAGTTTTATTTAGACTTTGCTAGTATGTGTGTTAGACTAAATTAAATTTTTGGCTTTACTAATAATTTTGGGGGTTCGCCCCTTACCCTCTTTTTCCCATAGACCCCATGATTAATATTGCACGATTTTGCACAACACGGTGTTGCACAGGAACACAGCTACTGAGTTATTGGAGAACAACCTGGATTGATAGCTGATCTTCTATCTTCACACGATACTCCGCTATCCTTTTAATTTCCAGAAATCCTTATTTATATTCAGTGCCTAGGTTTCCACAGCCTGAGCTGGGAGAGAACACTCTAGTTCACCAGTCTCAGAGTGAAGACATTTATTCTCATCTCAATGCAAAGTGGCCTGTCTGTACTGAATGCTGTGGCCCCTTGTCTGAGGCATCCAAGCCAGCTTCCAATCTGTCGCGCCCTGTCAGAGTTTTATATATTTCACTGTGATCACCACTCATTTTCCTAAATCCCATGGAATACAGGTCCAGTCGCCCAAAACTCTGCTCCCACAACAAGTCTGTCATTCCAGAGATCAGTCTGGTCATTCTTCCCTGTTCTCCCTCAATGTCAGCTTTGTCCTTTATTGGGTAAGGTGCCCAAAACTGCACACAATACTGTACAATGTTAGAGATGGGGTCTCACCAAGGTCCTGTACAGCTGCAGTAGGATACTCTTACTCCTGCACTCAATTCCCCTGTAATGAAGGTGAAATACATCATTGATCTGTCCACCTGCTTTCTGCTCCTGCAATATTGCTTTAGTGACTGGTACAATGTCATCTTTCAATGTTACAGCTCCCCACTTGCTGGGTCTATATACACTGGTCAACGTATCAATGCCATTCCCAGTATTGACTTCGAGCTTCAGACTCACTGTCCTGCATGTACTCAGAGGGCTGTGCAGAAATAAATGAAAATGCAGCTTAAATTCCTTTGTAGAACAACATTTTTCAACCACTCCCTTTTCAAATGAGAGGCTGCCATTCTATTGTTCCCATCAAAGTACACAACATCACATCTCTCCCAATTGCTCTCCATCTGCCACATATTATCCAAGTAATTTCACTTGTCTCAGTCACTTTGGAGCATTTGTACATCTTTCTCGCCAACTCACAGGCTGACAATGTTTAGTGCTGTCAGCAGACTTGGGAATATTGCATTTGAGCCCGTCAACCAAATATATGATTTGTATTGGGAATAGCTGGGGCCCAAGACACGAACCTTGCTATATCCTCCTAGCCTTCCATTTAAAAAAAAATGTTGTTTTATTCCTGCCAGCTCTCCCATTATAAAACCATGACCATACGTTAGACCCAGTCCCACAGGATTCGAATTTGCACAATAGGCTTGGGGCTTTATCAAAAATCTTTCTGAGATTCCACTCGTATTACATTGATACCTTCTCCATAATGTTGCTAAAAGCCACTTTCTCAAATATGATTCCCATTTCATAAATCTCTGTTGACTTTGTCTACGTCCATTAATTTCATTCCGATACTTTCTCTAAACTGTTTAGTTGCTAATTTCATTCTATTCCCATTTTCTCACCAGACTAAAGATCCCTAGTATTGCTCGGAAGTTTTCTTTTTTATTTTGTTTTCCTCTGTGAAGGCATGACTGAAACTTTTGTTCCATAGTTCTACCATTTCCTGGTCCTCAATTATCTGACATCAAACGGTAAGAAAGCTGCACATTTCTTTCTCTTAATTTTGCCATTAACATATTTTCAGAAAATATCGTAAGTTCTGTCTTACAGACTTTGTTAAGACATTCTTCAGAAACCTATCAATTCCTATTTTAAGGTACTCACTGATTGGCCTTCTACAGCCATACAATCACAGAAGCAAAGACTCTGTACTATCAGAAATACAGCATGGTCTACATAAGGCCCACTTTCCGACACAATACGCCTAGCCGTGTATCTTAAGGTACTTCAAGTGCACAACCGTGTATTTTCGAATGATTTTGAGTTTGTCATGACATCTCCCCTCTCAAGAAGTGCACTTCAGACCCCAATACACATTGGCTGAAAAGCAATCCTCAAATCCTCACTAAACCGCAAACTCTTCACTTTAAAAGTGTGCCCATTTGACTAAAAGGAACAGCTGCTGTCCATCCACCCTGTCCATGCTCCTCGTAATCCTATGCTTTTGAATACGTCCCCCTCAGCCTCCTTTCCTCCAAACTAAACAACTCAAGTTTATACAGCCTCTCTCTATAGCTGATATGCTCAATCGTAGGGAACATCCTGGTGAATCTCCTCTTCAAACCCTCCCGTGCAGTCACATCCTTCCTGTAATATGGTTCTCAGAACTACACACAGTATTCCATCTTGGCGTCACCAAAGTTCCGCATAGCTCTTATAATCCGTGCCTCAATGAATCAAGGTTATGTTTACAGTCCTCTGTGCTTTCCCAAATTGTGTATGAACCTGTCCATCACATTCAGGGATGTGTGGAGAAACACCCTCTGACCTTCCCAGTGTGCTGCCATTCATTGAGTCCTCTCCTTCTTCCAAAGTGTATCACCTCATATTTATCAGGGTTACATTCCATCTGCCATTGATCTGTCCATCTAACCATTTCATCTGTATCTTCCCGTTACTTAAGACCTTCCTCCTCACTGCCAGCCAATGGCCAATCTGTGTATCAAACACAAACTTACTTATCACACTCCCCACCTCTCGTCCATATTCACAGCGACATCATTTATGAGTACCACAAATATTAAAGTTGAAAATCACACAACATCAGAATAGAGTCCAACAGGTTTTTTCGGAGGCACGAGCTTTCAAAGCGCTACTTCTTCATCAGGTGATTGTGCGCTTTGATGAAGAAGCAGCATTTAGAAAGCTAGTGCCGCCGAATAAACCTATTGGACTATAATCTGTTGTTATGCGATTTTTAGCATTGTCCACCCAGTGCAACACCAGCATCTCCGAATCACAAATAATAAGGGATACAGCACTGATCCCTGTCGTATACCATTGGATACTGGCCTCCAGTCACAAAAGGAGTCAACCACCACCTTGTGTCTCCCACCACTAAACTTTATTTTGATGCAATTTGGCCTAATGAGACCTACCTGTTTCTTGGTTATTCTGTTCCGCTGGATACACTTGTAGAATAATTGGGAATCCATAATCTTACCCTGCCAGCAGGTTTCCATGCCCCTGTGTTAGTTAGTCCCCAACGCATGCAGAATTTCCTCCTTATTGCAGTCTCAAATGGTCTGTCCTTTATCCTGCCATTATTTCCCTTGATTGTGTATTAGGCAGCCGGAGAAACATCCTGTTAATTTCCAACTTGTCACATGTTTTGTGAATTTTATGCATTTCACAGTGACCCATCTGTAATTCTTTGAAACTCTAGAGAACACAGGCCGAGTTTCCTCATCGCGCAATCTCACCAACTGAGGGATTAATCTGGAGAATGTCCATTGTACTTCCTCTGTGGTCAGTATATTCTTTCTCAGATTTGGTGACCAAAACTGTCCTCAATATTCCAGGTACAGTCTCACCAACACGCTGTTAACATGTCTTCAACATGTCTTTACATCTATATTCTGACTCCCTTAAAGGAAGGCAATCCAAACTTTAACTTACCACTTGCATATATTCCTCCAAATACCCTTCACATTCATTGCATTTACAAACTCATTGTGTGAGTTCTTATAGAAAACCTTCTGATAATCTGAAATATGCCATTTCTACTGGTTCCCCATTATCTATGCTGTAAGAATCAACTTCAAACAATTCCAAAGCTTGTCAAGTATGATTGCCCTTTCAGAAATACATACTGATTCTCTCCAATGTTGCTGTTAATTTCTCAATAACGAATATCACATCCTACATAATAGATTCCAACAGTTTCCCCACAAATGTCAAGTTAATTAGTCTTCAGTTCTCCACACTATCTCTTCTTCCCTTTGTAGATGCTTGGATCACTCCCGTTCATCTGTAGTGCTTGGTTCCAGACTATGCAGAATGCACTGGGTAATGGTGCACAGTCATCGACAGTGCAACTAATACTTCAATTAGTGGTTTATTTCTGAAGGTTTTGGTATGAAGTACATCTAGTTTGTCAAGGTTAGCAAAGCTCAGTCCCGCTGCATGTTCAAGTAGAGCCTTGTTACTGATATAAATTGACTTTCTGTCTTTCGATCCACAAGTCCTGTACGATCACTTCGTATTTCTGGGTGATTTTCTGGATCTTCCTCCATGAAGACAGATGTGAGGTAACTGGTTATTTGCTTGGCCATTTCTCTGTTATCCATAATAAACTCGTCTCTCCTGATTGCAGATTTCCACATTTGACTATGCTTTTCTCTTTCCTTTGAAATATAGATCATAGATTTATGCAGTCCTTGTGTTCCTTTTTGTTTGTATGCATGTTCCCTTTTTGATTTCCTTACCCGTTTCATGGCCCTGCTTTTCTGGATCGTAATTTTCTGAGAATTCTCAGGATTCCACAATGTCTGGAATTCTTCTGAAGTTACTTCCTGTGATTCGTGTGATCTTTAATTTATTATGCTAATCATTGTTAACTCACTTTCTCACTCTTGGGTGTTTTACCTGAAATAAATAGACATATTTTTCAGACTTTGTAGTATTTCTATCAATCTCCTGGTCCTGACCATATATATTCAGGAACACTGCAGGAGGACAGGATAGAAATAGCGGGGGCCCTGGTTGGTACTCTTGCATCATCGGTCGTCAATGGGTAAGGTCCTGGAGGACTGGAGGGTAGTGAATGCTGTGCTGTTATTCAAAAAGGGCTACAAATAAAAACCGGGGAACTATAGACCAGTAAACCTAAAATCTGTAGCAGGTAAGTTATTTGACAAGATTCTGAGGGAGAAGATATACATGCATTTGGAAAGACAGGGCCTTGTGAATGGAGGATTATGGCTCACAAGTTTGTTAGACTGCATTGATGAAGTGACCAGTAAGTTTGGCAAGGACATGGCTGTATATATAGATTTCAGTAAGGCCTTCAATAAGGTTCCACATGGTACGCTGCTCTGGAAGGTTAGATCACATGGAATTGAGGGGGAGTTGGCAAATTAGGTCCAAAATTAGCTTGATGATAGGAACAAGAGGGCAATCGTGAAAGGATGCTGGTTGGACCGGAGGCCTGTGATGAGTGGAATGCCTTAGGGATAGGTGCTGGGACTATATATTCATATATTACACATATCTATGATTTAGATGAGAATGTACAGGTATGATTTGTAAGTTTGAAGGTGACACTAAAATAGGTGGTATCGTGGACAGTGAGGAAGGTTATCAGAAATCTCAGAAATTACAGCAGTACCTTGATCAGGTGGGGAATTGGGCAGAGAAATGGCAAATTGAGTTTAATTCAGATAAGTGTAAGTTCTTGCATTTTAGAAAGCAGGAGTTTCATGGTGACTGGCAGGGCCTTAAGGAGTGCAGTGGAACAGAGTGACCTTGGAATTCAGGTGCACGATTTTCTGTAAGTGGAGTCCCAGGCTTTTGACTCACTGCCCTTCATCAGTTAGAGCACTGAGTATCGAAATTAGGGAGTTATGTTGCAGTTATACAAGATGTTGGTGAGTCCATACTTGTCGCGCCATGTTCAATTTTGTTCACTTTGCTCGAGGAAGGATGTTATTAAACTGGAAAGAGTGCAGAAGAAATTTACAAGGATGTTGCCAAGACTCAATGGTCTGAGTTATAGTGAGAGGTTGAACAAGCTAGGAGTTTGTACTTTAGAATGTATGAGGCTGAGGGGGATCTGATAGTAGTCTGTAAGATCATGGGAGACATGGATAGAGTCAATGCACTCAGTCTTTTTTTCCCCAGGATTGGGCAATCACGGTCTAGAGGGCATCAATTTAAGGTCAGAGGGGAAAGAGTAAAAGGGAACTTGAGGGGCAATTTCTTTTACACACAGGATGGTACGCATATGGGATGAGCTGACAGCTGTAGTTGAGGCGGGTACATTCACAAAATTTAAAATACATTTGGACAAATACAGAGTTAGGAAAGGATTAGAAGGATACAGGGAAATGGCGGGGAAATGGGGTTAGTGTGAATGGATGCTTTTTCCGGGATGGACCAGTTTGGGCCGAATGGCCTGTCTCCGTGCAGTAAGACTATATGGATCTAACAACCATTGTTCTCCTACTGAATGTTATATTGTATTTTCCCAATTCACTGGAGTGAACTTGACCCTCTAACCTCTGGGCTTCCATGATGTTTGACCAGAATGTTCAAACATTCCACATTGAATGCAGACGCCGTGTAAAATACAACATATTATTGTCTCTATTCCTCCAAAGCTGCTTCAGAGGAAGGTAAATAATTAGTCCTTTCGATCACACAATAGATAATAAACAATAGGTGCTGGAGTAGGCCATTCTGCCTTTTGAGCCTGCACCACCAATCAATATGATCATGGCTGATCATCCTTAATCAATATCACACAACACGAAATCCGAAATAACCTGCTCTCTAGTTTGGTTCACAACATACTCTCCAACCTACCTGATATACACTTAAGGAATTTATTTTTCACAACATTAGCAGTCACTTAGTTAACTCAGTTTCAATGCAACTTGACACCATTCATTATTACTGCAGAACCCACGAGTATTTGTTACACATTCACAGGATGGGGGGCTTAGCTGGATAACCAGCATTTAATGGCCATTCCAGACGGCAGTTAAGAGTCAACAGCGTTGCCTTGGATCTGGAGTGACATGCAGGCCACATCAGATAAGAACAGCCGTTTCCTTCCCTAAAGGACATGAGTGAACCAGATGAGTTTTTCCAACAATCAGGAATGGATTCCTGATCATCATAAACCCTTGATTCCAGATACATATTGAATTCAAATTACACAATCTGCCATGGCAGGATTTGAAACCATGCCCCCAGAACATTACCTGGGACTCTGGGTTAAGAGCCCAGCGATAATATCACTATGTCATAGCTTCCCTTTGAGTATAGTTGCAAATATAATTTCCAGAGCATATGATGCAAAATATTTGCGCGACAGTTTTGGTTCAGATATATAACACAACAAATTTGTTTCTCCTTGCTATTTGTAAGACCCACCCAAACCCATTCTATGGAATCTGAGGGACAGAGCCTGTGTCGTTATTAGTGATAGACTTGGATAAGACATATGGGGAGGCTCACCTCGATGCTGAGATGATCTGAAGACATGTCCAGCAATACAGGACAAGCATCAATATCCATTCCGCTCTGTCAGGATAAGTGTCACCGTATATTCTCACTGCTCCCTCACACTCACTGTATGTCTCTTATAGCACCGACCCTCGACCAAGGCTCACACTCTAACTCCAATAAGGTTCAAGCACGACCACTCTCACTGTTGAATTTAGCACCTTCCATCCCTCACATTTTCTGTCCCTGATGCAATAGTCCCACACACTAATAGCACGACATGGATACAACACTATGGACAGACTCCCTCCGGCCACCTCAACAAAACACATCACCGAGTCCAGCACTAACAGCAGGACCATCCACTTCCACCCACACTCCTTCCTTCCGTTTCCAGGAGAAACAGCCTGGAATAGGACAGAACGGGCCAAGCCGGGTGGTGGAGTGCCAGATATCAGTTCCCTCATACCCCTACCCTGATATGTGGGGAGGATCCTGGAGTGAGCCGGAGAGGACCAGGAGGCCTTGTGTGGAGATTCGGAAACATCAACGTCCCACCAACCGAATAAGGAGCAGTGTTTAGTAAAGAGCAATTCTCAATTCAAACCTACTGTCAGTTCCAACCTCATCTCTCTCACTCGCAGGTGAACAGATACCCCATTGCACAGAGATGCAGGCATTGAAATACACAGACGTATTGGTAAACACCCCAATATACTAACATGCACAATGCATACAAGGAGATAAGCATTCACACACGGAGAAGAACACAAAGACATAAACAGTCACACACAAATAGACACAAACACAGATAGAAACACACAGGCTGATACAAAGACAGACAGATATAGTCACACAAATACAAAAGTAACAAGTACATGGACAAACACACACTTAATTACACATTAAGACACAGACGTCAGTGCCATTAGGACACAAATAAATAAGTTTCTGATTTATAAGGAGATCAAGGATTCTGGGAGAAGGTAAGAGAATGATGTTGAGGAACATTATATAAATGGCTTTAAAGTATATCAGACTCGATAGGCCAAATGGTCTAATTCTGATCCTTTTTTAATGTTTGTGTGGTGTTATGCTATCAGGTATTCTCTTCCTGAGACAGCAGCAGCAACATATTTGATTGGAAACAGTCAGTGGTAATGTGGGAAAAGATTGGAGTGCAGAATGGTTAATGTCTATCCCTAGTTATTGTCCCACTTTATCCGAAAAGGGGCAGTGGTTTGATATGAGGTTAACACAGTTTTTAAAAAATGTGTCCTACAATGAAAGAAGGATGTCCCTTTCCCTTTACTGTTGTGCTATCTGTGGTGTCCTCATCCTCAGGGAGCAGTGAAGACTCGGTTAATTTAGGTATTTTAGTTTGAGTTTGACTGATCTTTGCCGGACAGGAGAGTTAATGTTTAATGAGAACAGACAGGAGACGGATGGTCAGACACACTCGGATCAGCCATGAGCATTCTGAATGGTGCCGCTAAATGGCCAACTGCTGCCCCTATCCAATGTGTTGTTCCCTCAATCCACGCTCCCGGCCGTTACAAGAGATATACTGCTCTCCCTACCTCATGTGTTTTTCCCTCAATCCACCACTGAGTGCGATTACAGGGTAGAGGACTATCCCATTCAGCCTGACTGGATCGTTACAATGACACGGGAGGAGACCATTCTGCCCCTCCAAAGAATTACACAGAAATATATGATGAAGTAATTCAGCTCGTTGAGTACATTACACAGCCCAGGATGAGGCCATTCAACCCGCCTGAACTGCTGCACAGGAACAGGGAAGCTGTCGCTAACAGGAAATAGACAGTAGTGATATATGACTTTTTTAAACAAAACTGTAACTAGTTTTGACTCAGAGATCACTGTAGGGTCATCACTGATCAATAATCTATGTAAAATATCTGGATGAAGGGACAGAATGGATCAAAGCTGAACTACCTCGGACACCAAAATGATCATTCAATTGATCTTCAAATGGAGGTAGCGAATCTGCATTATGATGTAGACAGGGTAGGTTAGTGAGCATACCCTCAGCAGGAATAATATAATGTGAGTTGTCTATTGCAGTCGGGAACAATTTAAATGGAGAGAGATTGCAGAACTCTGTGATGCAGATGTTTTTCATATTCTTGGTACATGAATCATATGAAGTCTGTCTGCAGATGCAGCAAGTGATTCGGAAAGTAAGTGGAATGATAATGTTTGTGGCAACGGGTATTGGGTTTAATTAGGAATATTTCACTGTATCTGTGCAAGGATTGCTGAGACCACATCAGATACACTGGGAGCAGTTCTGATCCTCTAAACTAAAAAAAAGGAGACAATTCCTTTCAAAGATGTTCAAAGATGCTTCCCTTTACTCATTCCTGAAATGAAGGCCTTTTGTTATCGGGGATTATCTGTTTAGATCTTAGATGAGAAATCTTACTGAACCACGATTTTCAGAGAAGTCTTTCAGCTGGATACATATTTTCTCTTGTTAAGAAGTCTAAAGCTAGATAATAATTTTTTTGAATGAGATGCATTGGTATTAACACAAATCTTATGAAGATATCAACCCATTTTTAAAAATTACGCTGATGCATATAAGGACCTCATCAAATCATAAAACGGGCACATTAATTTATTTTGCTAATGAAATGCACTGTACACAACAACAGCAATGATGCTGCATACAGTCTATTATCATTCATTCCAGAGAATGCACATGGAGAGTGCACATGGTCCAGTTTGGTGTTCAGTTGACATTCTTGTATTTTTCCACACAGAGACGGAGAAAAATATTACTTGCTTCAGAAGCAGCAGCCAATTGGTGTCTCTACCTTACTTTGTTCTACCTGAAAACAAGGTGTAAGAGCAGAAACTCCTGAGTCATCTTTACCATTCGTGGAGGATTCCTGATGAGGATTCATAGGAATCTCTGCACAGCTCGAAACAAAGGGAATTCAGCCAAATCCAACTGTTCCGGGAAGAAATCCGCATTCCCAGACATTTGTGTGAGCAGAATAAGTTCAAAGTCAGAAACATATTTGGGACACTCTATGATTTTACCATTTGTTTACAGTTCAACTTTCTGTGTCTCAGATTTTTCCAGAAAATTATCCAGTCGGATACCTATATCATTGGGCACAGCACTCAACTGGTTACATTTAAAATTTGCTTTCACCAATAGAGGAGTGGGAAAAGACATGAGTGACCCTCCAACATTGGTCAGAACACAAACAAGAGATTCTCAAAGGGTTGTTAAGGTGTGAATTCCCTTCCACAGACGATTGTGATGCTTGGATATTTCCATTTGTTCAAAGTTGTCTATGTAAGACATTTGAAAGAAAAATGAATGTAGGGAAATGGTACTGACAGAAAAGTGCTGCTGAGACCTTAATCAGATCATAGTTCATGGAAGAGCAGTGACAAAGTGTCTGATGACCCACTCTTGCTACACAGTCCCGTGTTACTATGGTGCATTCAGCCTCATACAGCTCCTGCAAGGTGCAGATGGGGGCCACTTGCTCCAAATACCTGGTCCACAGAATCACAGGATTTCATTAAATCACTCACAACTGTCACACTCAGATTGGTATGGATTGGAAAATGTTATTTGGAAATCCAGGCTGGTTTTGAAAGATGCCACTGGTCTGTTTACAGAGTGTCCCCTCTCTGCAACTTGTGCTTCATTTGTTGGTCTTGGTCTAGACCAGGATTCGTTATGAATAAAGCTCCATACCTCACTCAGAGATGATGCAAAAATGCTTTGTTCTCTCTGATTACAGCATACAATAACAGTACATCCAGGAAAATTACAGCCATTTACTTTGAAATTACAGAAAATGAAAACATAAGGAACAGGAATATGTAATTTGGACGGTCAAGCCATTGTATTTGATAATGGCTGATCTACTGTTAGCATTAACTCCTCCTTAATGCCCAGTTCTTCACACTCCCCAGCTCTCTGGCAGGTCAAAGATTCATGTACCACCTCTTTAAATACTTTCAGTGATGTATCTCCCCTAACTCTCTAGTCCAGATAATTCCTGACATTGATTACCCTCTGTGAGAGGAAAACACTCTCTACACATACACTGTCACCTATTGATATGAACAAGAGGTGAACACAGGGGCTCAGGATAGAGTGAATGGCCTTAATATCAAGCCAGTAGATGACTGCGGGTGTTATCGGGACCACCTACTTATTTGAGCTTATTGAGAATCAGGTCTAACCTCCTCACTGGTTGGGGTCTGTCAGAGCACAAAGGAAGATGTTTGTGGTCGGTGGCCGACAATCCTCTCAATCCCGGGACATCGCTTCACGAGATCCTCAGATTAACTTTCCTCAGCACAAACATCTTCAGTTCCTTCGTCAACGTCTATGTGCCCCCATTCCGACGCCCCCCATTTATCTCAAGATCAGAAGCGGAGTGATCACTGAAGATCACACAATATTCGGAATATTTTGTCCGCACTCAGCTCCTGAACGGGTCTGTGTCCATATTCAGCAAGACCCGCACAACATTCACATTTGTGCTGTTAAAGTGTCGGTAACATTCATGTAACAGAACGGCCAGGCACTGCACATTTCCACAGTTAAAAGAGGAGCTCATTCAGCACCTCAAGCTGGTTACACCCGGATATGTAGAAACTATTCAGCCCATCGAAATGACTGAACAAGAAGAGGGACAGCCCATTCAATCCTCCTGCGTGTTCCACAGAAGAGGAGGCGTCTGATCAGTACATTGAGCTGTTAAACAGGAACAGGCAGAGTCCAGTAAGACCCCTAAACCTGTTCTATGGAACCAGTAGGAGACCATTAACCTCTCGAGACACTTACACAGGAATAGGAGGGTGTTATTGATGCTGCAACCTGGAAAACGAATGGAGCAGAGACTGCACTCATAGACTGCTCACAATGTTCCTCGTGGCTCCATTGCCTGTGGAACAAATGATACTTTAACGTATTTTGCGGACAGTGAGGGAGGAAGCCAAATGTTTTGTGCCAAGCCTCAAGGAGGCATCTTCCATCTCCAAGAAGACAGATCCATGTTCTCCTTGGGGGTCAGAAGCTGGTGGGGATTGTTAAATTGTTATAGAATGAAGGTATTGTGGCTCCTGTTGCGATGGAGGATAATGTGAAGTTCTATGTATGATCACACACCAAATGCACTGTATTAATGTTGGAAGAGTTCAGTTAAAGACTGGCTCTCTCTCTCTCTCAATCGAAATGGGGAGTGGTGTGGAGTGAGAGGAACGTTCTCAGAGTCTTTTAAGCCATCGAGAATCATGTAAACCAAGTTAAAAAAAACATGGAATTTATCACCGTTTTAGTTCTGTTTGGAATATAATGAGTGACTGTCCATCACCTTGAGTTCAATGCAATCACCTCTTATTCTTCAAAGCGCTACAGATTAATCCTCATGCATTCCCGATGGTACAATCATTCCAACAATTAGTCAGGCGAAACTCCTTTATACTCTTTCTGCCAAGAGGATTGTTCCTTATAAAGGAGAGAAAATCTGTGCACAATACCCCAAATACTATCACAACAACACTCTCAGGGTTGATCACAATAATTCTGTTCCAGGAACACCAACTATAGCGAGGATGGGATAGTAACCACCTTGAATAATCCAAAGGATATCTTCGATCCGTGATGCTAATGACATCCAAGGCTGAGAAAGGTAGAAAAAAACCACAGGATAAACTCCTGTCTGTTGTAATATTCCAGTCTAAGGTTCTCAGATTCTGATCCATTAATGGAACATTCCAGTCTAATGTCCTCAGATTCTGATCTCTCCTCCCCCTGTCTCTCGAGCTACTGATCCCTGTTAGTCCAGTCATTGATGCTCCCGCCAATACTGGGATAACACAATGAACCGAGTCCTTAATTAATAGAAGAGGCAAACCCTCCAGTGACTCATTGTTTATTTTGAAGGATTGCATAAATTCTATTCTCCATTGGGCAGGCTACCACTTCTCACATTTTACATTAAAAAGTTGATTCTGATACAAAATTCGTAATATTATTATTATTTCTACTGTTAATCTTTTTCGTAGCGAATTAGACAAGACATGCCAGGCATCTGTTTAAGGTTTTATAATTACGTTGAAATCTGTGTCCATGATTATTCACCAAATATTTAACTAGAACTTTTTACGATTGTAAACAGTTTCAAAGGCCAAGCTGGCTTCTGAAAGATAACTTGAGTTGCTGTTTTTGAGGATGAAAAGAATCCTTACTGAGATCAGAATAAGTTACCTTTTGTAGTGATTCTTCAGAGTTTTTGTGCTACAATTTCATTATTTCATCTGTGTTCTGTTACAAATCATCAATTTTTCGCAACAAGAACCTTCTTTATCACTATGTTAGCATGTTTCAGAATCTTGCGAATCAGATTATCCATTCTTTGGCCTTGGAATTATTTCCTTCTCAAAGTCACTTTTTTCGCGAATGCTGAAGCAATCTATTTTAATGTCTGGCTATTTTGTTGCTTTTCAAAAACAGACAACTGAAGTAGACTTTTAAATTTTGGCCATTTCATGTCTCTAAAAAAAGGCAGCTCCAACTCTCACTATCCCTGTCCCTGGGGAAGCTGTTTCCTTCCAGCTCTAACTCTGACATCTCCCTGGCAATATGGAAAATGACTCAGCTATGTCCAGTTCCTAAGCGGGGAATAATTACAATCTGACCAATTCCAACCCCCTCAGTCTCATCACGATAGTCAAATTTGGAGTTCATTTTGACAGAGCTGTCAAGCAGCACAGACATAACTTGCTCAGTGTGGCTTCAAATAGGTCCCCATGTGGAGATGATGCTGTTTTGGAAAAGTCACTGGATTAATAATCAAGACCAGGCTAATGCTCTGGCAGCTGGTGGAAGTTAAAAGCAATTAATAAAATATCGAGACCTTGAAGTGACCTTGAAGTCAATGTCGATTGTAAACAACAATTTTCTTTTCCAATGTATTTTCAGGAAGTGAATCTCCTGTGCTTTCCTGGTCTGGCCTAAATGTGACACCAAACACACAGACATGTGATAAACACTTGAATGGTCTCTGAAAAGGCCAAGAAAGACACTCTATTGTATCAAACTGCTCCGAGGTCTTCAAGGATAAAACCGGACAGAACACCCAGCCTCAGTATGGAAAAGGGAACTGGAAACACAGTCATGTTGAGCCGGCAGAGACCCCCTTCTTAACATCTGCGAACTTGTGACAACATTTACAGAGTTTTCCCACAGACCGTACAGAAACATCGGAAATGGAATAGGCCATACAGCACATTGAGCCTGCCCCATTCTAGTTAATGTCTGAACATCTCCTCAATGCACTTGCCCCACTCACTGTTCACATCCCTTAATGTGATTAACCTTGTAAAGCGATAAAATAGGAACTGCGGTAGTCCCTTTGATCTGTCGAATTTGCTGTCCAGTTCAATATAATGATGACTGAACATTTATTTCTACACCATACTCCTGCTCTCTCCACCACCCCTTCGGTGTCTCGACATCCTTTATAGTCTTTAATGCCTTGTCTTCCACAGCCTTATGTGAGAGAGAATTCCCAGGTTCACCAGTCACTGAGTGCAGATAATTATTCTTATCTAAATGCAATGTGACCTGTCTGTACCTAATACTGTGGCTCCTTGTTTCAGACGTCCCAGCCAGGGGAATTTTCATCATTGTTTCCAATCTACCTAACCCTGTCAGTGTTTTATATATTCCTCTGAGATCTCCACTCATTTTCCTCAACCCCATGGGATACAGGCTCAGTCACCCCAAACTCTGCTCTCACAAAAAGTCTGTCATCCCAGAGATCAGTCTGGTAATCCTTTGCTGTACTCCCTCAAGTTCAGGTTTGTACGTTATTTGGTACGGAGACCAAAACTGCACACAATACTCCACAATGTTCGAGTTGCGGTCTCACCAAGGCCTGTACAGCTGCACTGAGACACCCTGAGTCCTGGAGTCAAGTCCACCTGAATGAGGGTCAACACCCCATTTATCTTCCTGACTGCTTTCTGCTCCTGCAATATTGCTTCAGTGACTGGTGTACAACGGAGATCCCAGATCCTTTTCAATGTTACAGCTCCCCACATGATGGGTCTGCGTAAAGTGGTCTCTGTGTCAATGTATTTCCAGTATTGGCTTCTGTCTTCAGAACTCGCTGCCCTGCATGGATATCAGAGGTCTGTCCAAACAATAATAGAGGAAAAGTGTCTTCATAGATCGACATTTCTCAACCACTCCCTTTTTAAATGGTTGGCTGGCATTTTAGTGTTCCCCAACAAAGTAGACAACATCACATCTATCCACACTGCTCTTCATCTGCCACAAATTTAATCATTCACTCCATTTGTTTCAATCGCCTTGAAGATTTTTTCACATCATCCTCAATTTTCAAAATCCTAGTTCCGTCAGCAGACTTGGAAACTTTGCATTTGATTCCCTCAACGAGATGTTTGTGATGTATTGTGAATATCTGGCGCCCAGCATCAATCATTGCGATGCCCCATGAACCTTCCAAACTGTAAACCATCCATTTATTCCTACTCATTGTTTCCTGTCCACACTCCCATTTTAACACCATGTTCATATATTACCCCCATCCCAATTGCATTTACTTTGCACACTAGGCTTGGGACTCTATTACAATTCTTGCTGAAAATCCAAGTTCAATGCCTCTATTATTTTTTTTCTGTAATTAATCCACCAGTCAGTTTCTCAAATATCTTTCCCATTTCATCAATCTGTGTTGATTTTTTTTCTATGCCCGTTATTTTCGGTTCCAATAATTTCACCAAATTATTTTATTTACTAATTTCATTCAACATAATTTCCTCCTCAGACTCCTATTGCTGGGAAGGCTTTGTTTATGTATTTTTCTGTGAAGACAGAAGTGAAGTAGTTGTGTCATGTTTCTCTGTTCTCCATTCTCCATTTCCTGTTTTCAGACTGTAAGGAAGCTGAAACTTTGACTAAAAAGAACAGCTGTTGTCTATTCACCCTGTCCATGCCCCTTGTAATATTATACCTGAATTACTTACCAACTCAACTTCCTCTGCTCCAAATAAATAACTCGAGCTTACCCAGCCTCTCTCCACAGCTCATATGCTCCATCCCAGGGAACATCCTGGTGAATCTCCTCTGCACCTCATCCAGAGCAATCACATCCTTCCTGTAATGTGGCTCCCAGAACTGCACACAATATTTCATTTGTCCTAACCAAAGTGCCATATAAAATTCGTATAACCTTTGGGTCAATGAATAAATGCTTTGTCTACAATAATGCTGAACTCATCAATTATCACTTCCAGTCACATTCAGAAATGTGTGGAGAGGCACCCTCTGAGCTTCCTAGTAAGGTGCCATTCTTTGAGTACTCCCCTGTCTGGTTCCTTCTTCCGAAGTGTATCACCTCATATTTATCAGGGTTACATTCCATCTGCCATTGATCTGACCATCTGACCATTCCATCTGTATATTCCTGTATCATAAGACCTTCCTCCTCACTGCCAACCACCCAGCCAATCTTTGTGTCAAACACAAACTTACTTCACACACTCCCCCTACCCACTTCACATTCACATCACTTATGAATACCACAAATAATAAGGGGCACAGCATTGATCTCTGCGGTACACCAGGGGAAATTGGGTTCCAGTCACAAAAACACCCTTCTACCATGAAGTTGAGTTTGGATGCAACTTTGCAAGTCACTAATAGGCCCTACATGTTCCCTGGCTGTTCTGTTTTACTCGATATACGTGAAGAATATCTGGGGATTCTCCTTTATCTTGCCCTGCCAACAGGCTTCCATGCCCCTGTATTAGTCAGTCCCCTCCGAGGGAAGAATTTCTGCCTTATTACGGCCTTAAATGGCATATCCCTTATCCTGTCATTATTTGCCTTTAATATAGAGTAGACAGCTAGAGAAACATCCTGTTTATTTCCACCTCATCACATGCATCATAGATTTTTGAAATTTCACTGCGATCACCTCTCATGCTTTGAAACTGGAGAGGTTGCAAGACAACTCGCTCCATCAGAAAATCTTGTCATCTGTGGAATTAATCTGGAGGATGTACATTGATCAGTGTAATCTTTCTTAGATTAGGTCACCAACACTGCACTCAATAACTCAGGTACATTCTCACCAACACTCTATGCAAGTGCGACATGATGTCTTTCCCTCTATATTCCTATTCCCTTAAACAAAATCCAACCTAAGTTTAACTTTCCAATTACACGTATTCCTCCAATTACCAATCAAAGTAATTGCATTTAAGAACTCACTGTGTGAGTTATAGAGTCGTAGAGATGTACAGTATGGAAACAGACCCTTTAGTTCAATCCGTCCATGTCTAGCAGATATCCCAACCCAATCTCGTCCCACCTGCCCGCACCCGGCCTATATCCCTCTAAACTCTTCCTATTCATGTAACCATCCAAATGCCTTAAAATGCTGCAATTGTACCAGCCTCCACCACATCCTCTGGCAGCTCATTCCATACACGTACCACTGTCTGTGTGAAAATGTTGCCCCTTAGGTCTCTTTTACATTTAGATCAGATTTCTTACAGTGTGGAACCAAATCCACACGGACCCGCTGAAACGCAACCCACCCAGACTCATTCCCCTTCACCTAACACTATGGGCAAATTAGCATAGCCAATTTACATAACCTGCACATTTTTGGATTGTGGGAGGAAACCCACGAAGACACGGAGAAAATGTGCAAACTCCACACAGAGAGTCGCCTGTGGCGGGAATTGTGAGGCAGCAGTGCGAACCACTGTGCCACCGTGCCACCCAACATCTTTCTCCTCTCACCCTGAACCTATGCCCTTTAGTTCTGGAGTCTCCCAACCCAGGGAAAAAAACTTTGTCTCTTTACCCTGTCCATGCCCCTCATAATTTTGTACATCTCAAGAAGGGCACCCCTCAGCCTCCGACGCTCAAGGGAAACCAGTCCCAGCCTGTACAGCCCCTCCCTTTAGCTCAAATCCTCCCACCCTGGCAACATTCTTGTAAAACTTTCCTGAACCCTTTCAAGTTTCACAACATCTTTCTGATAGGAAGGAGACCAGAATTACAGGCAATATTCCACCAGTGGCCTAACTCGTGTGCTATACAGCCGCAACATGACCTCCCAACTCCAATACTCTAACCAATAAAGGAAAGCATACAAAACGCCTTCTTCACTATCCTATCTACCTGCGACTCCACTTTCAAGTAGCTATGAACCTACACTCCAAGGTCTCTTTGTTCAGCAACACTCCCCAGGACCTTACCATTAAGTGCATAAGTCCTGCTAAAATTTGCTTTCTCAAAATGCAGCATCTCGCATTTGTCTGAATTAAACTCCATCTGCCACTTCTAGGCACATTGGCCCATCTGAAGATCCTGTTGTAATCTGAGGTAACCTTTTTCGCTGTCCACTACACCTCCAATTTTGGTGTCATCTGCAAACTTACTAACAATACCTCCTACGCTCGCAGCCAAATCATTTATGTAAATGACAAAAAAGAGAACCCAGCACTGATCCTTGTGGTACTCCACTGGTCACAGGCTTCCAGTCTGAAAATCAGCCCTCCACCTCCACACTCAGTCTTCAAACTTTGAGCCAGTTTTGTATCCAATTGGCTAGTTGTCCCTGTATTCCGTGAGATCTAATCTTACTAATCAGTCTCCCATGGAGAATCTTGTCGAACGCGTTACTGAAGTCCATATAGATCACATCTACTGCTCTTCCCTCATCAATCCTCTTCGTTACTTCTTCAAAAAACTCAATCAAGATTGCGAGATATGATTTCCCACGCACAAAGCCATGTTGACTATCCCTAATCAGTCTTTGTCTTTCCAAATGCATGTACATCCTGTCCCTCAGGATTCCCTCCAACAACTTGCCCACCACTGACGTCAGGCTCACTGGTCTATAGTTCCCTGGCTTGTCCGTACCACCCTTCTTAAAAAGTGGCACCACGTTTGCCAAACTCCAGTCTTCTACCACCTCTCCTGTGACTATCAACGGTCCAAATGTCTCAGCAAGAAGCCCAGCAATCACTTCTCTGGTTTACGACAGAGTTCTATGGTACACCTGTTCAGGTCATGGGGAATTATCCACGTTTACCCATTTCAATACATCCAGCACTTCCTCCTCATATGGACATTTTTCAACGTGTAACCATCTATTTTCTGATATTCTATATCGTCCATATCCGTTTCCACAGTAAATACTTATGCAAAATACTCGTTTAGTATCTCCCGCATTTTCTCGCCTTGCTGATCTTTGAGGGGCCCTATTCTCTCCCTAGTTATGATTTTGTCATTAATGTATTTGTAAAAACCCTTTGCTACAAGCTTCTACTTGCTACAGCTATCTCATGTCCCCCTTTTGCCCTCCTGATTTCCCTCTTAAGTATACTCCTACTGCCTTTATATTCTTCTAAGGATTCGCTCGATTTAACCTGTCTATACCTGACACATGCTTCCTTCTCCTTATTAACCAAACCCTTTAGTCATCCAGCATTCCTTATACCTACCAGCCTTTCCACTCATCCTAACAGGAACATATTTTCTCTGGATTCTTGTTATCTCATTTCTGAAGACTTCCCATTTTCCAGCCGTCCGTTTACCTGTGAATATCTGCCCCCAATCAAATTTTGAAAGTTCTTGCCTAAAACTGTCAAAATTGGCCCTTCTCCAATTTTCTACTTCAACTTTTAGATCTGGCCTACCCTTTTCCATAATTGCTTTAAATCTAACAGAATTATGGCAGCTGGCCCCAAAGTGCACGTCCACTGACACCTCAGTCACCTGCCCTGCCTTTTTTTCCCTCGGGTGGGTCAGGTTTTGCACCTTCTCTAGTACGTTCGTCCACATACTGAATCAGAAAATTTTCTTGTACACACTTAACAAATTGCTCTCCATCTCGACCCTTAAGGCTATGGCAGACCCAGTCTATATTTGGAAAGGTAAAATCTCCTACCATAATCACCCTACTTTCTTACAGATAGCTGAGATCACCTTACAAGTTTGTTTCTCAATTTCCCTCTCACTATTAGGGGGTCTACAATACAATCCCAATAAGGTGATCATCCCGTTCTCATTTCTCAGTTCTACCCAAATAACTTCCCTGGATATATTTCCAGGAATATCCTCCCTCAGTACAGCTGTAATGCTATCCCTAATCAAAAATGCCACTCCCCCTCCTCTCCTGCCTCTCTTTCTATCTTTCCTGTCGCATTTGTATCCTGGAACATTTAGCTGACAGTCCTGCAAATTCCTGAGCCATGTTTCTGTAATTGCTATGATATCCCAGTCCCATGTTCCTAACCATGCCCTGAGTTCATCTGCTTTCCCTGTTAGGACCTTGCATTTAAATAATGCAGTTTACTTTATTAGTACTACCTTGTATTTCCCTGCCCTGACTGTTGGACTTGTTTCTGTTCGCAGTTGTACCAATCTCAGATTGATCTATTTCCTCACTATCTCCCTGCCCCCCTCCACCCCCCCCCCCCCCCCCTTACTCGATTAAACCCTCCCGAGCAGCTCAAGCAAATATCCCTGCTAGTATATTCGTCCCCTTCCAATTTAGGTGCAATCTGTCCTTCTGGTATAGGTCCCTTCTACCCCAAAAGAGATTCCAATGATCTAAAAATGCAAATCCTTCTCCCATACACCAGCTCCATAGCCATGCATTCATCTGCTCTATCCTCCTATTCCTGCTCTCACGAGCTCGCAGCGCCAGGAGTAATCCAGATATTACAACTCTCGAGAACCTCCTTTTTAAATTTCTGCCTAACACACTGCAATCTCCGTCAAGATTCTCAAAATTTCCCTTCCTATATCGTTGGTTCCAATGTGGACAATGACCTCTTGCTGGCCCCTCTCCCCCGTGAGAATATTCTGCACCCTTTCTGAGACATCCTTGATCTTGGCATCAGGGAAGCAACACATCATTCTGTTTTTTTCTCTGCTGTCCACAGAAACGTCTGTCTGTTCCTCAGACTAGGGAGTCCCCTAACACAATTGACCTCATGGAATCCGACATACCCCTTGTTGCATTAGAGCCTGTCTCAATACCAGAAACTTGCCTGTTCGTGCTATGTTCCCCTGTGAATCCATCACACCCCACATTTTCCAAAACAGCATATTTGTTTGAAATGGGGACAGCTCCAGAAGACTCCTGCACTAATTGCTTACCTCTCTTGCGTTTCTTGGAGTTAACCCATCTATGTGACTGCATCTGAGACTTTCCCCCCTTCCTATAACTGTCATCCATCACATACTGTTGCTGTTACAAATTTTTCGTTGTCTCTAACTGTCTCTCCAACCGATCCATTCGATCTGATAGGATTCGCAACTAGAAGAATTTATTGCAGATATAGTCCGCAGTAACCCTCAAATCCTTTTTAAACTCCTACATCTGAGAAGAAGTGCATATGATTCTACCAAGGCCATTTGTGCTCCTTCACAATCTACAGACCCAGAAAAACAAAACTGTCTTGTTCCTCTACAAAACACTGCCCCAGGTTAAATTAATATTTATGGCTTATATTTTATGATTAATCAAGGGACATATCTCAAAAAACATATAATTAAGGAAGAATCCATTCTACTAAATTCTGAAGACTTTCTGTAGGACACAGTTAAAACAATTCACTTATCTGGCTGGGGACTTTGCCCAAACAGTTCCTCCAAACCAGTTGTAAATTTCACTGTTTGTTAATTTTTCTAGACGCACTCTGATCTCCAGCAATACATGAATTCAAACAGCAAAGGCAGTAACTGTGCAGGTACGCTATCCTGTCAGTTGCTTCCCCTCACCGTGTGCTTCCTTTGTATGTTCTTTTCCCTTTTAAAACTGCTGTTGCTTTGACTTTTTTCCCCAAAGTTCCAAACCAATGCAACAGCATACAAAGCAGAAATTGCTGCTCCTGGAATTCGGGGAAATCACCTTCGACACCTAAAATACCTCAAAAAAGGAGCAGCTGTTACAGCCAGAAATGTTTTCCCGCCCAGACTTCTGAAAATCCAAATACACTACTTCCACTAGTTGTCCGTGGTCTATGCTGCAAGAAATAAATTCAAATAAGTTTGTCAGGCATGATTTCTCTTTCAGAAATGCATTGTGATTCTCTGCAACATTGCTGTTCATTTCTTAGTACCCAGTAAGACTTCTTATATAATGGATTCTAATTGTTTCCCTACATATGTCAAATTAATTGTTCTGCACTTCTCCACATTATCTCTTCTTCCCTGTGTACAAAGATGGATCACGTTTACTACCTTCCAGTGATCTACAAGGGCTTATGGTCTTTGCAGGATCTACAGGAAAATAAAACACAGTCACTGACAGTTCAATTAATATGTTGTTTTATTTCTGACATTTTGATATGAAGTATATCTGGCCCATCAGACTTAGCAATGATCAATCTAGCTCCATTTTCAAGTACTACCTTGTTGCTGATATGAATTGACTTTATGTCTTTAGTTCCACAAATCCCAGGTGATTGCTTGCTTTACACAAGGATTGCCTGGCGCTTTCTCCATGAAGATAGATGCAAACTAGATGGTTAGTTTCTCTGCCATTTCCTAGTTCCCCACAATGTATTGTCCTAACCCTTATACATTTCCACATTTGGCCTTACTTTTGTTTTCTTTGGTGCATGGATCCTAGATTTGAGCAGTCTTTGTGTTTCCTGTTTGTTTTTATTTGAGCAGTCTGTGTGTTTCCTGTTTGTTTGTATTCATGTTCTTTTTGATTTACTTAACACTTTCTTCGGCCTTATTTTCAGCAAAGTAAATCTCTCAGAATGTTCAGGTTTGCACAATATCTGGAATTCTTCTGAAGCTGCTTCCTTAGATTTAATGCAATCATTAATTTCTTACGTAAACCATCAATGAGTCACCTTTCCTTTAATTGGTGTTTGTAACTTAGTGTTATATACGTATTTTTCAGACTTTACAGTATTTCTATCACTCATAGGCAAAGTCTGTCTCACACTAAATGTAATATTGTATTTTTCCAATTCACTTGAGCCTCTAGCCTTCGGGTTTCCATGATATTTGAGTGTAATGTTCAAACATTCTATATTGCTTGCAGGCGCCTTGTAAAATGCAACATATAATGTCACGATTGCCCAATAGGTTCCTCAGAGCACGGTAAGTAATTAGTCCTTCTGACCACACAACACCACGCCCGAAATAATCTGCTCTCTACTTTGGTTCATAACATACTCTTCAGCCTACCTCATACACACTTATGAAATGTATTTTTCACAGCATTAGCAATCATTTCGTTAACGCAGTTAAGTTGCAATTTTAGATCATTCAATATTACTGCAGCACCCACGATATTTGCATATCTAATTTCCAGAGAATCGGATGCACAACAGTTTTGGTTTAGATATGTAAGGCACCAATGTTTGTTCCTCCTTGTTGTTTGCAAGATCCACGCAAACATATTCTGAAGAAGCTGTGGGATGTGCTCTGTGCTGTTATTAGTGATAGACGTGGACAAGACATTGGGGAGGCTCACCCCGATGCTGAGATGATCTGAAGAAATGCCCATCAATACAGGACAAACATCAATAACCATCCCCGCTCGGCCAGGACAAATGTCTCCCTATTCTCTCTACTCCCTCACACTCTCTGTATATCTGTTGCAGCACCTACGCCCAAACAAGGCTCTTGCTCCACCAGTCACCCTGTTGCATGCAACACTCTCTTTCCTTCACTCTCTCTGTTACTGAAAGCAAATCGAGATTGAATTTATTGTTTTGCCAACATTGAACCAGTGAGACAATTTGATGCTGAGTATATAAAAATGCGAACATTTTGAAAATTGGGGAGGCAGCAGATGCAATCGAGACGGAGAAGCCTGGGATCAACCATCTTGCTCTGCAAGAAATTAGGAAATACTCACTATCATAGATATTTTTTCATATGAAACATATTCACAGTAAACAGAAATACGACGACCCAGGGAATTCAGCAGCCAGGAGAGTAACATCACAGAGGACGGCAGTGGCTGTGTGGTTTTTAAATCAAGTTGATGCAATCTTCATAAGTGTCTAATTGAAACAGCATATTGTTATAGAGGTGGGTGCAGTTGTGTGGTTGGGGTGGGGGTCGGAGCTGGATAAAGTTGTAAATAGTTGTGGTGTAATGTTCACTTTTACAGTTAAAAATAAATTGGCGTTATTTTCTTTAAATAATGGAATTTGGGAGTTCTCTGTCACTCATATTCTAATAGATTACGAGGTGAGTTGAGCTTTCCTGGATGTTTGGTTTAATTAATAGAGGCATTCGCCACCATGTCGGAACACTTGTAAAGACCAACAGAGAGCAAGAAAAAAACAGAAGTAAGGAGTGAGAAGATTAAATAAAAAGAAAGACTGTAAGAGCTTCTTTCGACATGGAAAGGGCAAATTAGAGGCAAAAATGGGCATCTGATCGCTAGAAATTGACACAGGAGAGATAGTAATGTGGAACAAGGAAATGGATGAGGAGCTGAAAAATTACTTGGTGTCAGTCTTCACGGTTGAAAACACGAGCAATATCCCAAATATTTAAAAGACTTAGTGGACAGACCTGAGTAAGGTGGCCATCACCTAGGAGAAGGTGCTGGGAAAACTGAATGGCCTGAAGGTAAGGAAATCACCTGGACCAGATGGACTCCACTCCAGATTTCTAAGGCAGATAGCTGATGAGACAGTGGAGGCGTTGGTGGTGATCATTCAGGAATCTCTCAAATCAGGGAGATTCCCAGTGGACTGGAAAATCGCTAACGTTATACCCCTATTTTAAAAAGGGAGTAAAGCAAAAAACGGAAATCACAGACTGTCTAATCAAAACTTGAGCTCTGGGTCAGATCCTGGAATCCATTGTGAAGGATGAGATTTCTGAATAGTTGGATGTGGATGGTAAAGTTACCATGGTTTCTTAGAGGGGAGGTCATGCCTGGAAAAGCTGCTAGAAAACCTTGAGGACGTAACGAGCAGCTTAGAACAAGGAGAGCCAATGGATGTCATCACCTGGACTTCCAGAAGGTCTTTGACAATGACTACTGAGTAAGCCAAGGGCCCATGGTACTAGAGCAAGGTGCTAGCATGGATAGAAATTTGGCTATCTGGCTGAAAGCAGAGAGCGTCGATAATAGTGTCCTTCTCAGGATGACAGCCAGTGACAAGTGGTGTTCCATAAGGCTCGGTGTCGGGACCACAACGTTTCATTTTATACATTAACCATCCAGATAAAGGAGCTGAAGGCATTCTGGTTAAGTTTGAAGGTGATACAAAGATAGGTATAGGGACAGGTAACGTCGAAGAGGCATGGAGGCTTAAGAAGGATGTGGGTAAGTTAGGATAATGGGTAAAGAAGTGGCAGATGGAGTACAAACTGGGAAGTTGTGGGAACATGCACTTTGGTAGGAAGAATAAAAACAAGGACTACTGAGAAAATTCAGATGTCTGAAGTGCAAAGGGACTTGGGAGTTCTACTCCAGGCTTCTCTCAATGTAAACGTGCAGATTGAGTCAGTAGTTAGGAAGGCAAATGCAGTGATGGAATTTATTTTGAAAGGATTTGAATGTAAAAAAAGGGATGTACTTCTAAGGCTCTATAAGGCTCTTGTCAGACCACATGTCGAGTATTATGCGCTGTATTGAGGCCCATGCCTCAGGAAGGATGTGCTGACCTTGGAATGGGTTCACAGCAGGTACATGAGAATGGTCCCAGGAATGAAAAGCTTAATATTTGGGAACGTTTGAAGACTCTGGGGCTGTTCTTGATGGAGTTCAGAGGGATGTGGGTGAATCTAATTGAAACATACAGAATATTGAATGTCCTGGACAGTACGGATGGTGAGAAGACTTTCATTGATAGGAGACTCTAGGATCCAAGGACACAAACTTAGAGTAAAGGGAAATCCGTTTAGAATGGAGGTAAGGGGAAATGTCTTCAGCCAGAGCGTGGGGAACCTATGGAATTCATTTTCACAAAAGGCAGTGGAGGTCAGACCATTGAGTATATTTAAGATAGAAATAGTTTGCTTCTGGAGTATCAAAGGGATCAAGGGTTACAGGGAGAAAGCAGGACAATGGGGTTGAGAAACTTGTCAGCATAATTGAATGGTGGATCAGACTTGATGGGCTCAATGGCCTCATTTCTGTTCCTATTTTCGATGATCTTATGGTCGTAAGCTGCAGTCTGATGCTCCCGTTCTCTTACCTTGACCCTCCTGTCAGCAAAGTGTGAGATTAAAAAGTCCCTGAATCATCTTTAACAAACGTGGAGGATTCCTATTGAGGATTCATGGGAATCGCTCCACTGCTTGAAGGAAAGGAAATTCTGCCAAATCCAACTGTTCCAGGAAGAAGTCTCATACCAGCAGCTTGTTTGAGTAGAATAACGTCGGAGACAGAATAGCAGTTGGGACACATTATCTCTTTTCCATTTGATATGATTAAAAATACTATGAAACTTTGGAAACCATTTCTTATTCTTTATCGTCTTCAGACATGTGCGTTGGTGTATGTGTCTGTATGTGTGTGACTTTGTGTCTCACATTTTTCGAGAAAATGACCTAGGTTACACTTCAAATTTGTTGTAATCAGTGGAGAAGTGTTGGGCTGGAAAATGAAACAGTCACCCTCCAACATTGGTCAGAGCAGGAATGAGAAATTCTCACGGGGCTGTTCAAATGGGAATTCTCTTCCCTAGAAGTTTATTCCCAAGATGCAGCTCAACATCACTACTTCCAGCGTAATTAGACATGGTCCATAAATGTTGGCCTATCAATAACACCCACATTCCATGAATAAATAAAAAAATGATGAACTGCAGCAGAATTAATTGTATGGGAACAAGACTGTTGGACAAATGCCTGGCGCCTTCCAGAATTGTGCTGCCTGTGTAGTTTGACTTTGTGCAGTTCCCTAATATTGTGCCTGGGTGCTTGCATTTATTCAAAGTTGAGTTTATTCAACATTTAACAGACATGTGAATGGCGTAAAATTGTGGACAGACAGAAAAGTGCTGCGCAGACCACACTCAGATCAGCCATGATCTTATTGTCTGGTCGAGCAATGACAAAGTGTCTAATGACCCACTCCTGCTCCTCAGTCCTATGTTCCTATGTTCCCTTCCGTCCTTAACACCACCTGAACAGGAGCAGATGGAGACAGGATATTATTGAGTCCCTCAACACTGGGTGATTTGGTGTGGGTTGGAAAATGTGATGGGAAATCCAGGCTTGATACAAAAGAGGCCTCTCACCTCTTTACAGAGTGTCTCCTCGCTGCAAATGGTGCTTCATTTGTTGGTCATGTTGTAGACCCAGATTCACTGTGAATATCAGGTCCATATCTCGCCCAGAGATGGCTCACCAGATACTTTTCTCTCACTGTCCTCAACATTCAATAACAGCACTTCTAGGTAAATTACAACCATTCACTTTCCAATGTCAGAATATGAGAGCATAAGAAACAGGAGTAGATAATTCCGATGCTCATGCCATTGTATGCGATCATGTCTGACCTACTGTTGGCATTAACTCATCTTTAATGCCCAATTCTTCCCTCCACTCAGCTCTCTGACGGATTAAAACTCCATCTACCTCCTCTTTAAATACTTGCAGTGATATCGCTCCCCTAACTTTCTAGACCTGAGAATTCCTGACATTCACTACCCTCTGTGAGAAGAAAACACTCTCCACACAGACACCATCACGTATTAACATTAACAAAAGTGTTTAACTGACCTGCTTAGGTAAGAGGGATTGACCCCGATATCAAGGCAGGATTTGAGTGAAGGTTTTAACCTCAGAGGCACTTAAATATCCAGAATCATGCATCCTGTGTAAAATAAAAACTACAAGCCATGGAATTTATCACCTTCTCAGTGTGTGTAGAATATAACGAGTGATTGTCCGTCACCATCAAGTTTCAATGCAATGACCTCTTATCTCTGACAGTGCTACAGATTAACCTTCACTCACTCCTCTTTTACCATCGGCGCAGGGATTAGTCGGGTGAAATTAGTCTCTATAGCAATGAGATCATTCGTTCTAAGGATAAGAAAATCTGTCCATAATACCCCAAGTACTGTCTCAACCACACTCTCAGTGATGATCACAATAATTTCTTTCCCACACTTACGGTCTCCATATCGTTATTATGACATAAAAACCCATTCCTTCTCTATGTACTGCCATCGATGTGGAATTTAAAAGTTCCTTAGATCTGTATGTCAGCATCAGTAAATCCAGAACCAAAGGTGCCTGTGGAGATGAACATCACTCTTGGGTAGAGACTCAGTCAGAAAGATTGCACTTGAAATAGGGAATGGTCACCTACCCGAATGGAAATGTGGTGTAGAAATAAGGAAAACAGGCAGAGGAAGGGAGCTAACTTTACTTTTGTTCTTCCCTCACGGGATGTGTGCAGCCATGGTCAAGCTAGCATGTTATACGGATCTTGAACTGAGTGTCTGGTTCCACAGCACAGTAAAGAGTAAAACACATTGATGTGGGTTTGCACAGCTATGACTGGGGAAGAATAACCATTGACTTCTCTGAAGGACAGGAAGCATGCAGATGAGCCTTTTTTAAATTACAAATGATGATGGTTCCACTTCAATAACATCAATTTCCTTCTTGAGTTATCAACAGATTATTATTCTGTGGCTCTAGATTATGCGTCAATGATTTAAGCAGCACGCAGTGTCTGCCTGTCTGACAGGTTCTGTGCAGTGAACAATTCAACATACTCAAGAGCAATTATTCTGCAACTGACATGTGGTTACAAGGGACTTGTTAAGGTATATCCAGATTGAACAAAGGCACAATTGATGGTTTATTCAGAAGATGCATTGAGGCTGAGGAGGAGATGGGTATATCATAATGGTGATATTGGACAGAATTAGTGAGTGGGGAAGATATAGAAATGTTGATCTGTGCAGGTATAGAAGTATTACGGAGTTTGAGAACAGTCTGGTTCCTCATCGCGTATTGGTGAGTAATTTGTCAATAATAATCTGCTCGTTATAATTTGTGAGGAATGGAATATTTCATTGGAATTGAAAATATTGACGTCCACCTTTCTAAATTTTAAATAATATGAGCAGTAATTCAGTCTTACATGGCTTTATGATCAGATAGAATGACTTACCAGGAACACCAACGATAATGAGGATGGGATAGTAACCATTTTGAATAACCATCAGTACACCATAGAACCGTAATGCTAATGAGATCCAAGGTTGAGAAAGCAAGGAAATACCCTCGGATAAACTCCTGCCCATTGCTGTAACATTCCAGTCTAATGTTCTCAGATTCTGATCCATTGTTGGAACATTCCAGTCTAATGTTCTCAGATTCAGATTTCTCCTTCCCCCCTCTCTAGATCTGCTGATCCCTGTTAGTGCTGTTGGTGATACTCCCGCTGATACTATGGGATAACACATTGAACCGATTCCCTCATTAATAGAAGAGGAAAGCTCTCCAGTGACATATTTAGGTTCCACGGAGATTGAGATCAATCTCAATCGCTGAACAAATATCTCCAGTTAACCCATTTCAATTCAATACTTTTTATTATTTTTTTTTAAAAAACCGTATGATTAAAATTTACGCATTCTGGGTGGGATATGTGGGGATGATAGAGGGAACAAATGTTAGGGTTGGTCGATCAATCATGTGTAAGCATTCAATCTACCTTGGATATGGGAGCAATGCCAGAGGTTTATTAGAACATGAGCATGCTTCTCTGTTTATAAATTGAAACGTACGTTCTTTAACTACTGATCAGGAATTACAATATCAGTAAAACGTTAAAAGAACTTTTATCGTCCATGATCTGAGAAGAAAATGTCCCTAAGACTACGTGCGGTTGTAACAGACAACGACATGGTTTTTTTGACAGGGAATTGTACCTGAGAGATAATGGAGACTGCAGATGTTTGATAATTTAGAGTATGTAAAGCATGGCGGTGGAAAAGGCACAGCAGGCCAGGCAACATCCGAGAAGCAAGAGAGTCGAAGTTTCAGGCAGAACTTTCAGCGGAAAGGTAAGTAATAGGTGAACAAAGGTAGGAGGTGATCATGATAGATCGATGGGGAGTGTGGGATAGAGCGGTGGGAATTAAGATGGGCATTATGTCTCCTCAGGAGGGCAGATGTGAGTCTGGGAGTTGGATCTGGGATCTGGGTTACCCAGGGGAAATTTGTAAATCAGTGGATCTAATGTTCGTGCCGCATGTTTGTTGGCTCCTGAGGCAGAAGATGGTGTGTTACTGGTGACATCCTGGTACATCTCTTCTGAACCCTCTTCAGCTTAACAATCTCCTTCCCATAACAGAACTGCACACAGAACTACAGAACAGGCTTTATCAATGTCCTGAACAATCTCAGCATGCCTGCTCAACTTCTAAACTCAAAGGTCTGAGCACTGACGTAATCTGAAATACCCTGCGCCACAAACTTCAAAGAATTATACCTGCGCCCCCGGGTCCCTCTTTTCTATATAACTACCAAATCCCAGCATTCATTGTGTAAGCCCTCCCCTTGTTTGTTTTACCAAAAAGCAATACTTCACATGTATCCAGGTTAAACCCCATCTGCAACACCTAAGCCCAGTGAATGATATTACTACCCCCTCACACTCCCCCTTCGGATTAAAACCACAATCCACTCTCCATAATGCCTACAGACACCAGCCTTGAGTTTCCCAAAGACCCAGAGCTTGGTTTGCCTTGTGCAGGCAGAAGGAGGAGTCGGTAAGCAAAAGCTGGATAGGAAATAGCTGTCTTATCTCAATTAATGGTTTTCGTAAGAGGGAAGCCACATGCTCGAGATTTGAAATAGTGACCGGTGTTTTGGGCACAGAATTGTGTTCTTTCCTCGTCTCTGGTCTTCAGTATTGATATCTACTCGAGATCCCTCATAGTGCAGTGTGTTGCAGGATTTCTTTCCCTAATATAGCAGACTACTGGTAATAGACATTTAAACCGGAAATCATAGCCAAGCAATTACAGATGTTCATAGTTTATCTCAATAGTACAGCGAATACACTCAACATCCTATAGTTAAGGCTAATAATTTGTACAAATTTTCAATGAGATTTGTCCCCTGTATAATTTGGTATTAGAACATAGAACATAGAACAATACAGCGCAGTACAGGCCCTTCGGCCCTCGATGTTGCGCCGATCAAAGCCCACCTAACCTACACTAACCCACTATCCTCCATATACCTATCCAATGCCCGCTTAAATACCCATAAAGAGGGAGAGTCCACTACTGTTACTGGCAGGGCATTCCATGAATTTACGACTCGCTGAGTGAAGAACCTACCCCTAACATCAGTCCTATATCTACCCCCCCCTTAATTTAAAGCTATGCCCCCTTGTAATAGCTGACTCCATACGTGGAAAAAGGTTCTCACTGTCAACCCTATCAAACCCCCTAATCATCTTGTACACCTCTATCAAATCACCCCTAAACCTTCTTTTCTCCAAAGAAAACAACCCCAAGTGCCTCAGCCTTTCCTCATAGGATCTTCCTACCATACCAGGCAACATCCTGGTAAACTTCCTCTGCACCCGTTCCAGTGCCTCCACATCCTTCCTATAGTATGGCGACCAAAACTGCACACAATATTCCAGATGCGGCCGCACCAGAGTCTTATACAACTGCAGCATGACCTCAGGACTCCGGAACTCAATTCCTCTACCAATAAAAGCCAGTACGCCATATGCCTTCTTCACTGCACTATTTACCTGGGTGGCAACTTTCAGAGATCTGTGTACATGGACACCAAGATCCCTCTGCTCTTCCACACTACCAAGTAGTCTACCATTAGCCCAGTAATCCATCTTTTTATTACTCTTACCAAAGTGAATCACTTCACACTTAGCTACATTGAACTCCAACAGTGTTTGTTAACTGTCCAACAGTATTGTTAACCAGAATTTAATAAATCCATACACTTCAAACATGACCCAAAATCTGGGCATAGTTTCGGCCTTGTTTAATGGATGGTGCCCAAGTTTCTGAGCCGGAGCTCTGGATTTGATTCCAGTCCAGGAATGTCTGATAGTGCCCCTATCTCTGGAGAAGGTGGAGTGGAGTCATGTCCGATGGAAGTGTGTCACAGCGTGTTACAACAAGCTGATGAACAACATATAGGAGCATCATGTTGCAGCTTTAGGGGCTAATGCTGAATGATGGTAGTGTATCTATCACTGCGCCGAAAATTCTCGTTTCAACTCCCACAAAGCAGTTTCATAATATGTCTGAACAAGTTGATTAAACTTTTTGGAATCATGCCTTGATGGAGAAGGAAGAGGTACGACTATTGAATTTGGGACTATAGACCCAGGATGACTGAAAGCACAGCCAACCGTCTTGATTGGAGTCATATTTACACTTTCTAGAGGTTTATAAAATTATGACGGGCATGGATAGGGTGAGTGGTCAAGGTTCCATCCCCGCAAGGTAGGAGAGTCTAAAACTAGAAGGCATAGGTTTAAGGTGGGAAGAGAGATATTTGAAAGACAATGAAGAGCAACTTTTTTTCCCTGCAGAGGGTGGTGCTTCTATGGAATAAGCTGCCAGAGAAACTGGTGGAGGCTGGAACAATTACAGCATTTAAAAGGCAACTGGATGGCTTTATGATTAGTGGGATATGGGCCAAATGCTGGCAAATGGGAGTGGATTAATTTAGAACATTAGGATGGCATGAGCGAGTTGAAGAGTTTGTTTCCCTGTTGTACATCTCTACGAATGATTGATTCAATTAATGAAGGTCTCTTTGTAATCTTCAGCTGTTCACCATTATACAAACACTGTCCACAGTAAACCCAAACTTGACGTCATCCTCAAATTTGCGAAATATGCCTTCTATAATTCTCATCTCAATCATTTATATAAATGACAAACAAAAGTGAACCCAACAATTTTGCCTCTGGATCATTGCTGCCCACCGGATTCCAGTTCAAAAAACAACCATCCACCATCACCCTGTCTCCTGCCAGTAAACAGATATACACAGAAACACACATGCAATCACACACACATACAGAGACACCGACGCAACCATGTCTTTTAGACAAAGGTTAGATTAAAACCACGATCAAGGGTTACGGTGAGAAGGCGGGGAAATTATATTGAGATACACACCAGACAGGATCAAACTGCAAAGTAGACCTTATGAGCCAAATGGCCTGATTCCAATTTCCTATGCTCTGTGGCATTAAGGTGGCAGGATTATTTTCCAAGGGTGCAGTAGAAGCTGAGTTTGATAAATACTTGACTGAACAGTCAATGGGACTGTGGATACGTTTGAGGGGCTGAATGGTATATGTTTGTTCGTATTTGCTGTGCCCTTGTTTCTGAAAAGTGTAGGTGACTTGCTGTGAGGTTAACACACTTTAAAATGAAAGGGTTCTTCCTTTTCCATTTGAGATAAGATTGCTCCTTTCTTCTTTGGATTGTGTGATCTGTGGCGTTCTCATCCCCCGGGAACAGTGAAGACTGGGTCATTGAGGATATTCAAGGCTGACCTTGACTGACCTTTGATGGACAGAGGAGTCAATGTTTATTGGGAACAGACAGGAAAGGGGTATTCAGCTACAATCAGATCAGCCATAATGTTTCTAAACTGAGCATCAAGTTGGAGGGAACGAATGGCCAACTGCTGCTCCTACTTCACTCGTTGTTCTGTCAGTTCACACCTGAGGCTGTTCCAGAGGGAGATAAAGATCCCATTGAGGCAGTCAGCATCGTGACAATACAGCAGGGGGAGGCCATAATGCACTTCCATGGGGTTAGACAGGAATAGAATGAAGTATTCAAATCATTTCAGTAAATTACACAGCACAGGAGGATGCCATTTAACCATCCCAGGCTGCCTCAGGAAATACAGACAAGACATCATTACTCATTTTGTGTTTGGTAAGCTGTAACCAGTGGAATTCTTCAGGGATCTGTGTGAGGTCATCAACAAATGACAATCCACACCAATGAACTGGATGGAGAGGATGGAGCTCAGTTTGCTCATACATCAGGATAGTCAATCAATAAGATGTCAAAGGGAGACAGAGTGTCTCCAATGAGATACAGACAGGGGGAGGGCAGCACGTCGGCAATGGGATACAGATGGGGAAGGCATAGCGTCTACAGTGGAATACAGACAGGGGAAGGGCATACCGTCTACAATATGATACAACAGGGGGAGGGCAGAGCTTCTGCAATGGGATACAGATGGGGGGAGGGCAGAGCGTCTACAATGGGATACAGACAGGGGAGGGCATAGTTAGTAGGTTTACAGGTAACATCAAAAAATAGTGGGGCGGTGGACAGTGATGGTTATTTCAGAGTACAACGGCACCCTTGACAAACAAAGGGTCAAGGACTGGCAGATAGAATTTAATGCAGACATTTGTGAGGTTTTGCATTTTGGTAAGTTAAAGCAGGGTGGTACCCTAGGGAATGTTGCTGAACAAGGAGACCTACGGATGCAGGTTCATAGTTCCTTGAAAGTGGAGTAGCAGGTAGACAGAGTATTAATGTTCAGTCAGAACATTGATTATAGGAGATGGGGTAGCATATTACATTTCTACACGACATTGCTGAGGCCACTTTAAGAATACTGCGTACAATTCGGTAGGCACTGCTAAAGGATGGATGTTGCTCAGCTTGAGAGGGTGCAGAAAAGGATTTTCTGAAACCTGAGAAATTGAACTGCAGGAGAGGATGAGCAGGTTGGGGTTTTTGTCCCTGGACTGTTGGAAGCTGAATAGTGACACGACAGAGGTTTATAAAATCCTGTGGGCTATTTATAGTCTCAATGGTCAACATTTTTTCCCAGTGTTCGAACTTCCAGAACTATATGGCAGAGGTTGATGATGACAGGGGAAAGATTTAGATGGGACCTGAGGGGAAACCTTCACATGCAGAGGCCCTGGGGGTACGGAAAGTGCTGTCAGAGGAAGTGGTGAAAGCGGGTACAATTACATGTTTAAAATATATCTGGATAGATACATAAATAGGAATGGTTCAGAGGGATATGGGCCAAATGCTGGCCAGTGAGACTAGGTCACGTTAGGATGCCTGATCGGCATTCAGAATTTGGAAAAAAAGGATGTGTTTCCATGCTGTAAGACTCTGCTATTCTATCACAGTGATGAGGAAAAATGCAAAAAGGGCTTTTGAATGGGAATTCTCTTCCCCAGAAGTTTGTGGTGTTTCTCTGATTGCAAGTATTCACAGCTGAGTTCGTTAAAGATTTGAAAGAGACTGCGTCATGGATAATGGGATACAGACAGGAAAGTGGGGCTGAGACCCCAACCTGATCAGCCACAATCTTAGTGCCTGGTGGAGAAGGCTCAAAGTATCTCATGACCCACTCCTACTCCTCAGTCCCCCTGTTTCTGTGTTCCATTTAGAGCCTCAAACCTGCTGGATCTGAGCAGTTGGAGGCCACTTACTGCTATCACCTGGTGCATAGAAACAGAGGAGAACATTCACTCCCTCATGACTGTCACACACGGTTTGGGAGATTTGGAAAATGTACTTGGAAAACCCAGGCTGGATATGAAAGCGGTCCTTCATTTCTCTTTACAGAGGTTCCCCTCTCTGCAACTTGTACTCCGTTTGTTGGTAGATGCAGATTTACTGTGAATACAGCCCCCATACCTCACCCAGAGATGGCTCACAACGTCCCCTGGGCTCCGTGACTGCAACATTCCATAACAGACCTTCCAGGTACCTTCCTGTAAGTAATCTAATCTAATATAATCTAATCAAATTTTCCAATAACAGAATGTGAGAATATCAGAAACAAAGGCAGGTCGTTCGCCTCCCAAGCCTGTCTTGCCTTTCACTAAGATCATGGCTTCATAGCCCTCACCTCTCTGATACATCAAAATCCCTCTCCAACCTCTATGAGCACTTCCATAGAACACAAAACAAAGAACATTAGAGCACAGTACAGGACCTTTGGCCCTCGATGTTGTGCCACCCGTTTATCCTACTCTATGATCAGACTATCGTCCGTGCTTCCGTTCACTTTCTTCCATATGCCTATCCAAGAATCTCTTGAGTTTCCCTCACGTATTTGATTCTACTTCCACTGCTGGCAGTGCATTCCAAACCCCCACCACTCTCTGTCTAAAGAACCTACCTCTGATATCTCCCCAAACCTTCCTCCAATTACCTTAAAATTATGACCCCTTGTGATAGATATTTCTGCCCTAGGAAACAGTCGCTTGCTATTCACTCTGTCTATGCCTCTCATCATCTTGCACACCTCTATCATATCACCTGTCATCTTTCTTTCCTCCAATGAGAAAAGCCCTTGCTCCCTCAAGCTTATTTCATAGAACCTTCCGTCCAGTCTGGTGAGCATCTTTGTAAATTTCCTCTGCACTCTGTCTAAAGCTTCCACATCCTTCCTATAATGGACTGAGTAGAACTGAGCACAATAGTCCAAGTGTGGTCTAACCAGGACTCTATAGAGCTTCAGCATAACCTCACGGCTCTTAATCTCAATCCCCCTGCATATGAAAGCCAACACACCATGTGCCTTCTTAACCACACCATCAACTTTGGGAGCAAATTTGAGTAATCTGTGGACACAGACCTCAAGGTCGCTCTGTTCCTCCATACTGCCAAGAATCCTGTCTTTAACCATGTATTGTGCATTCATATTCGAGCTTGCAAAGGGAACCTGATATTGGTGTGAGTTCAGATGATGGACAGTTTTGAATGAGCATTTGTTCTGCAGCTCTGTAACTGAAAGTGGGCACAGCAGAGTCTATGACTCATTGGGCTGAATATAACCATAATTTATCTTTGTGTGATTTTCACTGAGTGTGACAGATGGGTTGTCTGCACGAGGCTGAGCTATTTTCCTGGTACTATCATATCGAACTCACCTCATTAACTACCCAGCCACCCCATGGTGTCCCTGTCATTCAATGCCAGTCCGATCCCACCCATCATGGCTGGAGTTATTCACGATCGGCCGGATGCCCTGATATTCCGTGATCCCTGGCATTGGTGCACAGTTTACCCCGAGCATGGCAGATAAGGGGCAATTATACCACGGTTTGTCGACAGGGACACGGAGCTCCTGGTGGATGGGCTAGTACAGAGGGGACCATACTCTTCCCAGCGGAACCACACCACCAGACCCAACGAGCAGGGCCTGAGCTCACCAACCAGCTCAGTGCAGTATCTGCGGTCTGAAGAAATGTTCAGCAATGCAGGACAAGCTTCAATAACCTTCCCCACACTGTCAGGATAAGGGTCACTGTGTTCTCCCTGCTCCCTCACACTCACTGTATATCTGTTATATCACCGACACCCGAACACGATTCATGGTCCACTACTCTCACTATTGCATGCAAAGCCTTCTCTCTTTGTCACACACACACGCACACACACACACACACACACACACACGCTCGCCTTCGCAATACTCTCACATGTTGATAGAATATTCTGAAGAATGTTGATTGTGGAATGTTCAAGTTCGTGTTCCAAATAATTCCCATTTTCAAGAAAATTTTAATGCCCCAGTATGTAACACAAAAGGGGAAGGAACAAAATTGTACAGTTTTCAAATCACATGCAATCCACTATGGGGCCATTCAGCCCTTCAAACGCATTCTAGCATTTAAGAAGATTGTGGTTGATCTGATGCGTTTCTCAGTTCCATGTTACATGAACTTTCAGTCATTCAACCCCCTGGGTTCCTGTCACTGAGCAGACAACACTCAGGCACTTTTACCCGGGTTTTCTTCAAGCGCCTGCTCGAGGACATTTCCCAAGGGGATGCACTGTCCCAATAATATATTCCATCAGCTTTCTCCATCTATATAATGGTAAGCACATTTTACACAGACCAATCAAAAATCTACACTCATTTTATGGTTATCGATATCCAATCACAATTAGTAATTCTGATTATTTCATATGTCTCACCTTACCGTATTCAGCCAAAGATGGCTTTGAAATACTTGTCTCATTATAAAATACAGTTTCTAGCAGAGAACGTTTGAACCCTCAGTCGTTATTTTGACCGTTATCTGAATTGTACCTTTTTCCTTGTTATGAAAGTTTCCCTTACCCTTTGCCTGTGACTGTTTCTGTCTGTAACAGTTATACAGTCTCCCACTCAGTTGGCTGGACAGCTGGTTTGCGATGAAGATGGAGGCCAACAGTGCTGGTTCGATTCACCACACTGACAGAGGTTACCATGATAGGGACGCTGTCTCACCCTCAACCCATCACACGAGGTGTGGTGACCCTCAGGTTAAATGACCACAAGTGGTCTCTCTTTAATGACAGAGCAGCTCTATGGTCATTGGAACTCTGTTCTATCACTGTTGCCATTTTAAAATGTTTTCTAGATTACCATTTCGTTTTCACGGATGTTCTGAAGCAGTGTCATTTTGTACCACTGTCAACATTTTCCCATGCTGCACATTCCAGTCCATCCCCTGATAATCCTTGACTCTGTTGTTACTTATGAATCTTCCGTCTGTGCCTCAAAAATATTCAATAACTCTGCCTCCAATGGTCTGCGGGGAAGAGAGTTCCAAAAACTCATAGCACTGAGAAAACAAAGAAAAAGCCTTACCTGGGGTGTGAGGTTATTTTTTGTCTACCTCCCTGAGATTGGATATAATTACATTGGAAGCAGTTCAGCAATGTTTCACTTCATGTATTCCAGGAATGAAGGCCTTATATTATGGTTACTCATAGAAAGAGAGGTGATCTTACTGAAACATACAAAACCTTCAACAGAGTGTATCAGGTAGATATCCACTGGGTATTCGTATAGTCCAAACTTCTTGCCATTGTTCTAGAACTTCAACCGTGTGGCGGCAAGGCATTCTGCCCATCAAATCCACACTGACCCAGTGAACAGCATCCCAGCCAGACCTGCCCCCCACCCTATCCATCTAACCCTGCATTTCACATGACTAACGCAACTAACATACACATCCTTGGGCACTATGGGCAAATTAGCATGGCCAATCCACTCTAGGCTGCACATGTTTGGACTGTGGAAGGAAACTGGAACACTGGGAGGAAACACAGACACAAGGAGAATGTTCAAACTCCACATACAGGACGCCCGAGGTTGGAATTGAACCCAGCTCCTTGGTGATGTGAGGCAGCAGTGTGAAACACAGATCCTCCATGCTCCTCGATTACATTTATAAGTTACTTGTGTCTGACTAAAGAAATCTGCGTGACTTGTTTACTGAACCAGACCTAGTCTAAGACTTTTATCATCAGCTATATCACCAATCTGGTCACATTTAAAATGTGATGTGAGTAGTGAAGGAGTGGGACTAGAAAAGGAATCAGTGACACCCTCCAACCTCAGTCAGAACTGGGATGAGGAGAAATTCACAAAGTGGGAATTTATTGACGTAGGAATTCTCCTTCCCAGAAGTATGGGATGGCTGAAGCTTTATATTATATCGAGGCTGGCTTCATCTGATTTTCCATCGACAGGTGAATCAGGGATAATGGTGCTTGGAGAGAAGAGTGCAGCTGGGACCACAATGAGATGAGCCACGATCTTATTAACTGTTGGAGTAGTGTCAAAGGGCCGAATGTTCCACTCGTGTTCCTCAGCCTTATGTTCTGATGTTCCATTCAGCCCTTCTGACCTGCTACACAGGGGCAGATTGAGGCCACCCCGATGGTTAGGTGTAGTTCGTGAAATGTAATTGAAAATCCAGGCTGAGTCAGGAATTGTTCCGCACCCCAATCTCTCTTTTCAGGCTTCCCGTCTCTGTAACTTCTGCTCCAGATTTGGGTCATGTTACAGACCCAGAATCGCTGTGAATACAGCCCTCTACCAGTGTGAGCTCACAGAAATCCTCTGCTCTCCCTGAATGCAACATTGTACAAAACCATTTTCAGGAAAATAACATAAGAATGTAAGAAATAGAAACAGGAGCAGGCTATTCGGCCCCTCAAACCTGTACTGTCATTTAATAAGAACATGGATGATCTACTTCAGGGCTCAACTCCACTTTCCTGCTAACCTTTTGTATCCCTCAAATCACGAATCTATCAAAACCCAATCCAGCCAGTCTGTAAATGTATTTAAAAAAAAACCAGTTTCCACAACCTCTGGGTTAGGGAATTCCAGACATTCACTACCTTCTGAAAGAAGATGTTTCTTTGTATCTCAGTTTGAAATCGATATCCCTTATTCTGTATCTACAACCCTGAGTTCGACTCTCTGCCCTGGAACGGATCCACATTCTCGAAATCTACCTTGTCAAGCCCCCTCTGCATCATGTCCATTTCAGTAATATCATCCACATTCATTTCAACCACAATGAATAAACGCCTCACCATTTTAGATGTACTCAATAATTCAACCCTTTCATTCCAGGAATCCGCCTAATGAACCAACATTAGTTACTTGCTGCATCAGCATGCTGACGTTATGTTTCAGACACAAAGACAATTCCATCCCTTTGCACTGTTCCTTTTGTGGGTGTCCTCTCCATTAAGTAACAGCCCGCCTTTTAGTTCTCAGTGTCATCCTCAATGAAGTGGGGAGGGACCATAATGTGAGAGAATGTGCTCTGTAATTGGAGATGGAGAACTTGAATCAGGAAGGGGAGAGGAGCAGGGAAGAGGATGGAACAGCAATGGCAGGGGTTTCTGGGGGGAATTCAGGAAGCACAGCTGAAAGTCATGCCCAGCATATGCTTATGATCCCAAGAAATAAACATCCTAAATCATGCCCTACACTAATGCTCATCATAGTATCCTTGTCGACCATGGGTGGTACATCTTCTAATCGAGTCCTTCTTTTTGAACAGAATCAATAATTTTTGAGCGTTATTGGATATCTGCTTGAATGTCTGCCCAGGTATACCCACTGACCTTCCTCTGGGTCTACTTCCACATCCTGCTTCAGATCAGATGTGAGACAGAAAGCCTCAATTTAGATGTCTGGTTATTTTCAATCATTCAGGGGTGTCTTCTAGATGTAGCTGAACACATGATCAGCGGAGGCTGACTCCATTCTCTCAGTTTCTCCGTCTCTGTTGTTTCTCTTTGATGACGCCACATTCCAGTGAACTGCTTGTGACGTGACCTCCTTTGCCTTCAAATCAGAAATCCGCTAATTCCGGTGGACAGGGCCTTCAGCTGTGACTATCCCATCTCACGTGCTTCTGTCCTCACTCCGTCCTCTCCTTCCCAGAACAATGATAGATCTCCCCTCGTCCTCACTTCTACTGTACTAGAATCCACATTCACAGAATCATCTTCCGCCACTTCCACCATTTCCAATGGGACAGCACCACCAAACACATCTTTCCCTCGCGACCACTGACAGCATTTCATAGGGACCATTTCTTTTGTGACACCCTCCATCATCCCGAACACTTCACAACTCCCCCATGACACCTTCCCATGCAATAACAGAAGCTGCAACACTTGCCCATTCACCTTTCCCTTCTCACTGTCCAAGACCCCAAACATACCTGCCTGGTGAAGTAGCATTTCACTTTTACACTTTCAATCCGGTCTCCTGTCATTGCTGCTCACAATGCTGTCTCCTTTACACTGGGGAGACCAAACAGAGACTGGTTTGAGGACCACTTTCACTCTGTCTGTAGGAATAACCCTGAGCCTCTCATTGCTTCTCATTTCAATAACCGACCTTGCGCTCATCCTAACATTTCGGTCCTGAGCTGCTGCAACGTTCCAGTGAAACACTACCCAAGCTAGAGTAACACCTAACTTTACACTTTGATGTGCCACAGCCTGCAGCAGTTAATACACACGTCCAAATTCACAGCCTGATTCCATTATGGCTGTTCTCCATTTTTCATATATTCTACTTCCTGACCTCCCAATGATCTCGTCTGTGTCTTATTTTATCCTGCACTCAATAGAGACAACCCATTTCTGCCATCCACACCTTAATTTACACCAATTTTATATCTGTTTCTCTTTCACCATAATTAAAAGCCCATCCCTCTGTGCCATTGCGTCTCCACATGCTCTGTTTCCTATCATCCGTCGTCCACTTTTGCTAAGGCATTAAGCAGCCCTTTTCAGTTCTGAACAAGCGCCACGCTGGACTTGAAACACTATCTCTGTTTCTCTGTCTCCACAGATGCTGACAGACCTGCTGAGTTTCTCCAGAAATTTCTGGTTTTGAATATGTTCAAAGGTATATGTCAAAGCTGCTCAAATGTCCTGACCCACTTGGATTGCCGTACACTGGGAAGTGAAAAATAATAAAAAATGCACAAATATCTTGGTTCTGAAACTACATAAGACTGGAATCATTGACACTACAGAGTTCTTATTAGAAGCCATTGAGAGAACAGAGTGAAGCACATTCAATTTAAACACTGAAAATGGCATAACTGCAAGGGAAAACGTTCAGATGAATGTTGGAATTAGAATCGCTACAGTATGGAAACAGGCCCTTCAGCCCAACAAGTCCACACCGATCCTCTGAAGAGTAAGCCATGCACACCCATTTTCTTATCCTATATTTACCCCTGACTAATGCACCTAACCTGGAAATTTTTGGTTTGTGGGAGGGAAGAATCCAACAAGGAGAATGCGCATGTTCCACAAAGATGGTCGCTGGAGGATGGAATCAAACCTGGGTCCATAGCGCTGTGAGGAAGCGGCACTAAACACTGAGCCGTGTTGCTACCTCACGGAATGCGTTTTGGAGTTTTGAAAAACAAGACAATAAGAGATGTGACACAATAAACAAACGCTCAGAGGAATGAGAATATGAAATTGGAAGTGCTACCACATCTGAAACCAGAGTAGCTCACGGGGTACGGGTCATTGGGTCTCGGTATGAATTGGGCGACAGACAGCAGAATTGCATTGCAGAAATTGCAGCTCAAACCCGGGAATTCATGTCATAGTGTAGATCATAGTTGGACAGAACGAATATTGTACTGAGTCACAATCTGTAACTTTTTGCCCAGGATAATTCCTCAGTCCATTATTCCCATTAAGCTGAAAGATGTTTCAGTCACGAGTGTAGATGAACATACCAGGGTCAGAAGCGTGTGGACCTAAAACTGATGACAACCCATTTAAAGCTACCACACTTGACTACTCACTTACATTGCAAACAGTAGGACTAACATCTGATAGAGAGGACGAGATGATGACAAAGCAAACAGATCAGATCGAAGCTCTGCAGTCCTGCCACAGCCAGTTAGAAATGGAGTTGAACTATGAAACAACTGATGAAAGAAGAGGACTCCACAAATATTTTTTTAAAAAAACTGTTCAATGGGATTAGTGTGTCACCATTTATTGACAGGAGGGTAGTTAAGAGTCAAACACATTGCTGTGCGTCTGGAGGTACAAGTAGGCCAGAGCAAGAATGAATGGCAGTTTCCTTCCCGAAAGAGCATCTGCGAACAAGATGGGTTTCCCACACAATCAGCAACTGTTCCATGATCATCATTAGACTCTTAATTCCAAACATTTATTGGATTTGAATTCCACCATTTGCTGTGGCAGTACTCGAAGTCAGGTCACATGAGCATTGCCTGGGTCGCTAGACTAACAGCTCAATACCACTTGGTGATTGCTTTGCCATTCCCCGAAAGAATGGAACTTTGCTGCACATCAGTGTAAAAGACAGTATGCAATGTCTGCACCATCCTCAGCCAGAAGTGTTCCTTAGATGATGCCCACAGAATCACAGATATCAGTCTCCAACCAATTCGATTCGCTGCACCTGACATGAAGAAACAGCCGAATACAGTAGGTACGAAAAAGGCAATGGGCCTTGACACTATTCCTGCAATAGGACTGAAGACTTGTGCTGCATAACAAACCGTATCCCTAGGGAAACTGTTTCACTCCAGCTCCAACTCTGACATCTCCCTGGCAACGTGGAAAATTCCTCAACTATTTCCTGTCCCTTAAGAGAAGAATAATTACAAGCTGACCATTTACCACCCCCTCAGTCCCATCACAATAGACAAAATTGTGTGAGTTATTTTTGACGGAGCTATCAAGCAGCAAAAAATTATCTGCTCAGTGTGGTTTCCGATTGGTCCCCATGTGGAGATGGTGCTGTTGTGGAAATGTCACTGGATTACCAATCTCGACCAGGCTAATGCTCTGGCAGCTGGTGGAAGTTAAAAACAACTAATAAAATATCGAAATCTAAAATCTGCTGTCAGTAACAGTGACCTTGAAGCCAATGTCACTTGTAAACACCAATTGCCTTCCCAATTTACTTTCAGGCAGTGAATCTCCCCTGCTTTCCTGTTCTGGCCTAAAAGTGCCTCCAGACGACAGACATGTGGCAAACACTTCAACGGTCTCTAAAATGCCAAGCAAGGCATCATTCTATTGTATCAAACTGTTCCGAGCCCTTAATGGATAAAATTGGACAGAACTCCCAGCACCAGTCTCGGTATGAGAAAAGGTAATGGGAAACACAGCCCTGTTGATCCAGCAGATGCCTCCTTCCTAACAGCTGAGAGCCTGTGACACATTTACAGAGTTTTCCCACAGACTGCACAGAAACATTACGGAAGGAGTAGGTCATTCAACACATTGACCCTCCCCCATTCTAGTTTTTGGTCTAACATCTCTTCAATTTTTTTTCCCAAACACTTCATACAGGATATCCTTTGAAGTGATTAATTATTGGAACAATATGAATTAGGAACATCGGTCCATCAATTTTGCTTTCCCATTCAATATAATGATGGTTGATCCTTTCTCCCCACACCAAACCTCTGCTGCAACCTCGTCCCTTTAGTGTCAAGAAATACTTAATGAAATTCAGTGCCTTGCCTTCCACAGGCTTGTGTAGCATAGAATTCCCAGATTCACCAGTCTGTGAGTGCAGACATTTACTCTCATCTCAATGCAGAGTGTCCTGACTGTACCTAATACTGTGGCTGCTTGTTTTAGACGTCCCAGCCAGGTGAATTATCATCCCTATTTCCAATATATCTCGCCCTGTCAGAGTATTATATATCTCACTGAGATCTCCACTCATTTTCCTAAACCACATGGAATACAGACTCAGTCGCACCAAACTCTGTTCCCACAACAAGTTTGTCATCCTAGAGATCAGTCTGGTCATTCTTTGCTGCTCTCCCTCAATGTCAGGTTTGTCCTTTATTAGGTAAGGAGACCAAAACTGCACACAATACTGCACAATGTTCGAGATGGGGTCTCACCAAGGTCAAGTAGAGCTGTAATAAGATACCCTTATTTCTGGACTCAAATTCCCCAGAAATGAAGGTCAACACATCATTTACCTTCCTAACTGCTTTCAGTTGCTCCAATAATGCTTTCAGTGACTGGTGTACAGGGAGATCCAGATCCTTTTCAATGTTACATATACCCACTGGCATATGTGCCAGTGCCAATCCCAGTATTGACGCCTGGTTTCAGAATTCACTGCCGTGAATGGACTTCAGAGTTCGGTGAAGAAGTCAACAAAAGTATGCATGTTAGTATCTTCACAGATCAACATTTTCGCATCAATTCCTTTTGAAATGCTAGCCTGATATTCTATTTTTCCAACCAAAATATTCAATGTTACGTCCATCCACATTGCTGTTCATCTGCCACATATTTGCCCATTTCCTCCACGTGTCTCAATTACCTTGAACTTCTTTACATCCGCCTCACCCAATCAATTCTCAGTTTGGTTCCATCAGCAGATTTTGAAACATTACATTTAGTACCATCGAGCAGATGTATAATCTACTTCATGAATAGATTGGTGCCAAACATCAATTCCAGGATCATCCTGCTCATAATTGCTTTCCATTCCAAAAAAAGGAACTGCTTATTCTGACTCACTTTTTCTTTCAACTCTCTCCCATTCTCAACCCATGCCAGTATATTAGATCTCACTGTTGCACACTGTTATGGGCCAGGACAGACCACCTCGAGTCATTTCAAGGAAGTAGTACAGACTCAAACTTTGCTTGTTGCCTTAAGCAGTTGTAAGGCAGATATTCCAGGAGTGACGCAGCTGGTCAAGCCACTTAGTTTTAAATAAAACAGAATTTATTTTCAAGGTTACGGAATGAAACACAAACAGAAGAGAATAGCATGCAGAATGACAACCTATCCGAAAACCCAACAGATTATCCTAACTTAATGATGTTAGCAAATGAAATTCATAAGGAGTGGGTACATGGGAAGACCAAGAACTGACTTTCAATTCAGCCGACAAAAATGTAGGGCATTACTGTGTAACATGATTGGGGATGATAATACCAAGAGGCAGCCAATTAAAAGCCATATCCATGCTACTAGTTCCACAGTAAGTAGAAGTAAAGTGACTTTACCCAGATTTTGTCATTTTAAAGTTCTATAAATAAATATTAAAAAACATTAAAAGTTGGCTACTCAACTAATCTTCCAGGTGAAGCTTTCTGGTCTTCAGTAGCACTCCACTTCTCAACTGAGAATCTGAAAATGGTTGAAAGCCATGGGGTAGTACCGTGGCACGGTGGTTAGCACTGCTGCCTCACAGCGCAAGGGACCCGGGTTCAATTCCTGCCTCAGGCAACTGTTTGTGTGGAGTTTGCAAATTCTCCACGGGTTTCCTCGCACAGTCCAAAAATGTGCCGGTTAGCTGAAATGGCCATGCTCAATTGCGCAGAGCGAAGGGGTAAATGTAGACAAACGGATCTGGATGGGTTGCTCTTTGGGGAGTGGTGTGGACGTGTTGGGCCAAAGGGCCTGTTTCCACACTGTAAGTAATCTGTATCTAAATAATCTAAGGTGTTGTTCGAAGTACTTGAAACAATCTCCATAAACACCCCATGGAAAATTCGAAAGGAAACATCAAACCCAGGTTCTTCCAGGAGAGGTATCAGAGAGGGGGGGCGGGGCGGATATAGCTTCACAATTGGCTGCCTGCTTTCAGTAAACAGCCAATCTGTGAAAAACCAGTCCAAACAAATCAAAGCAGAGGGACTGCGCTGGGAGAACTGGCCACGCCCCTTTCATAAGAACAGAAGGACGAGGAGCAGGAGTAGGCCATCTGGTCCTTCTAACCTCCTCAGCCAATCTGTAACATCAAGGCTAATCTACTCATGGACTCATATCCACTTACCCGCGCTCTCACCATATCCGTTATATACTTCATTGTTCAAAACATATCTATCTCAGCTTGAAAAACATTTACTAAAGTAGCGTCAACTACTTCACTCGGCAGGGAGTTCCATAGAATTACAAGCCTTTGGGTGAAAAGGCTCTTTCTCAATTCAATCCTATATATGCTCCCTCTAATATTGAGGTTATTCCATCTTGTCCTAGCTTCACCTGCCAGTGGAACCATCCTCTCTACTTTTTTCTTACCTCTTCCCTACATAATATTTTTTATGTTTCTATAAGATCCTCCCCTCATTCTTCTAAATTCCAATCAATATAATGCTGATCTACTCTGTCTCTCCTCATAAGACAACCCCCTCAACTCCAGGTTCACCAGAGTGAATCTCCCCTGCACCACCTCCACTGCCAGTACATCGCTTTGCAAGTAAGGAGGCCAAAATTGCTCACAATACTCCAGGTATGACCTCACCAGCACCCTGTACAGCTGTAACATAACCTTCCTGCTTTTAAATTCAACCCCTTTTGCAATGAAGAACAAAATACCATTTACCTTCCTAATTACTTGATGCACCTGCAGATCACCCTTCTGTGATTCATGCACAAGGACACCCAGCTCCCTCTGCACAGCAGCATGCTGCATCTTTTTACAATTCAAGTAATAATCCCTTTTACTGGTACTCCTAACAAAATAGATTACTTCATATTTATTAATATTGTATTCCATCTGCCAAACCTATACCCATTCATGCAATGTAACTATTTTCCTTTGCAAAGTTTCACAGGACTCTGCAAACTTTGCTCTGCCACTCATCTTCGTGCCATCTGCAAACATTGGCCAACTACGCATGCTCCCACCTCCACATCATCGATATAAATTGTGAATAATTGCAACCCCAACACTGATCCCTGAGGCACACCACTCAGCACTGATTTCCAGCCAGGATAGCACTCATTTATACCCACTCTTTGCTTCCCGTTAGTCAACCAATCTTTTATCCATGTTAATACTTCAGCCGTAACACCATCCATCTTTATCTTATGCAGCTGCCTACTATGTGGCACACTGTCAAAGCCTTTTTGAAACCTAGATACACCACATCCACTGCGGCCTCGTTGTCTATCTTGCTCGTAATGTTTTCGTACATTTCCAAAAGACTAGGTAAGCATGATCTGCCCTTCATGCATCCTCGCTGCATCTGTGCAATGGGCCGTTTTCTATCAAAATGCCTTGCTCTTTCTTCCTTGAGAATATAGTCAAGGCATCTTCCCCACTACTCAGATGAAGCTAACTGGTTTATAATTCCCCAACTTTTATCTACCTGCCTTTTTAAACAATGGCGTCCCATTTGCTGTTTTTCAATCTGCTGGGACTGCCCCAGAGTTCAGCAAATTGTAGAAAATTACCACAAGTGCACTTGTTATTTCTCCTGCTATCTTTTTAGTACCCTGGGATACATTACATCATGGCCAGGGGATTCGTCTAACCTTAGCTCCATTACTCCATTAGCTTGCCTAATGCTACCTCCTCTGTAATAATGATTGTTCACAAGTCCTCACCTACCTTCATCTCTTTGGTAGAATCAAGGACTGCAGATGCTGGGAACCAGATTCTAGAGTGGTGCTGGTAAAGCACAACAGTTCAGAGCATTCCTGATGAAACGTTGATTTTTCTGCTCCTCAGATGCTACCTGAATTGCTGTGCTTTACCAACACCACTCTAATCTAGAATCTTCATCTCTTCGTCGATCACTGGCATGTTATTAGTGTCATTCATTATGAAGACTGACACAAAACACCTGTTCAATGCCTCAGCCATTTCATCATATCCTGTAACTAAATGCTCCTTCTTATCCTCTCAAGTACCAACATTTAAGTTAGCCACTCATTTTCATATTGAGGGAATCATCTGCTATCTGTCTTCATATTCCGTCCTAGTTTTTTTTTCTCTCGTGTTCTATCTTACTTTTCTTTATAGCTTTTTTCGTGGCTTTCTGTTGACCTTTAATCTTTTCCCAATCTTCTAGGTTCCTGCTGTTCTTGGCCACTTTGCATTCCATCTCTATCAATTTCATAGCCTTGCGTATTTGCTTAGACACCCACGGCAGACTGCCCCTTTTCTGAGAGTCTTTCCTTTTCACTGAATATACTTTTGCTTAGGACTTTGAAAAACTACTTTGAAAATCCTCCACTGCTCGTCAACTCTCACCATAAAGTATTTGTTTCCAGTCGAATTTTGCCAAGTCCTCCCTCCATTTTGTTGTAGTCTACTTCGTTTAAGCACAGGACCCTGGTATTAAATTTTATCTTCACTCTCCATCTGTGTTTTAAATTCAACCATACTGTCATCATTCCTTCCAAATTGATTCCTAACTAAGAGGTCATTAATTATTCCTGTCTCATTACACAGGACCGGATCTAGCATAACTCGCTCCTCATTGTACGTGTTTTAATTTTCAACTTGAAAGCATTCCCAAGTTGTCAAACCCAGACTCTTTGGATTCGCTGCTTTTCAGACTGCTATGAAAGAAAAACAAAGACAGCATAACCTTGTTAAAGGAGTAGCATTGTCACAACACTACACTTGGGACATCATCAAAAATGATTCTGAAAATTCAAATTCACTGCATCTATTGCTTCGCCATAATTTATTTCGCAGTCGGAATCTTCAATATGATTCTCCATTAATAATTTGGTATTGACTTGATCCATATTCATTACTTTCAAATTAACATAATTCTCAAAGTTCACTGGCAAAGCATTCTTTCTAATAGATTCTTGTATTGTCCTGACTGCTTCTCTGGTGCTAGCAGACGGTAATTTCCTGCGGTCTCCCTGCCTCCTTTAGAAATATTGGGATTACATTTGCTGCTCTCAAATCTGTCAATTCAATCACCTGGAATTTGGAACACGGCAAGCAGAGTATCCATTATTCCCATGGCCACCTCCTTTAGGAATCAGAGATATAGATTATCATTCCATGGGGATTTATCAGATTTCAGTACAAATAATTTCTCCAAAACTGCTTACTTAGTGATTGATTGCATTTCCTTTCTTTCTCAGTAGACCTCGAATTGTTTGGAAGCATTTTTTAAAAATCCTATCATGACGGCAGAACTGAAGTAAATGCTTCATAGTCTGCCATTTTCCTCTTCTCCATTCGTTGGTTTTGGACTGTAAGGAAGCTACAATTATCTTCTCCAACATTTCACCTTGGTATATTGTACGTTGAGAAGATTTTACATTTCACGCTTGTTAATGTACTCTTCCAAATCCCATTAGTTCCTGTCGTAAGCTGTTCAATGATTGACCTTCCACAGCCATACAATCACAGAAGCATAGACTCTGTACCATCAAAAATACAGCACGATCTATATTATTCCAAATTTCCTACATCTGTCCCGTAGCCATGAAAGGTATGACACTTCAAGTGCTCGTCCAAATACTTTTTAATGGTTGTGAGATGACCCATGATAACTGCCCCCCCTCCCCCCACCTTAGGAACTGCATTCCAGATCCCATAACCCTCTTGGTGAAAAACAATCCCTGAATAATCTCTAAACCTCAAATCCTTCCATTTAAAAGTGTGCTCCCCTGTTCTTGACCATTTGACTAAAAGGAACAGCTGCTGTCTATCTACCCTCTCCATGTCCGTCGTAATCTTATACTTCTGAATCACGTCCCCCTCAGCCTTCTCTCATGCAAACTAAACAACCCGAGCTTATCCAGCCTCTCTTCATAACTGATATGCTCCATCAATGAAACATCCAGGTGAATCTCTGCACCCCCTCCAGAATAATCACATACTTCCTGTAATGTTGCTCCCAGAACTCAACACAGTATTCCATATTGGCCTCGCCGAAGTGCTACATAGATCTTGTAATCTATGCCTCGATGAGTAAAGGCTATGCCCACTGCTTCCATTGACTTCTTATGTAACCTTTTATTCTCCCGCGTCACATTCAAGAATGTGTGGAAAAGCTCCCTATGAGCTTTCTTGTGTGCAACAATTCATTGCGCATTCCCCATTTAGTTCCTTCTTCCAAAGTGCATCACCTCATAGTAATCAGAGTTACATTCCATCTGCCATTGATCCACCCATCTGACCATTCCATCTGTATCTTACTGTAACATAAGAACTTCCTCCTCACTGCCAACCACCCTGTCAATCTTTGTATCAAACGCAGACTTACGTATCACACTCCCACTCCCCCTCTACATTCACACCTGCACCATTTATGAATACCACAAGAAATAAGGGACACAGCACTGATCACTGTGGTATATCAGGGGACACCGATCTCCAGTCACACAAAAAGTCTTCTAACACCACCTATTTTGTGCAAAATTTTCTTTAACACTGATCTGAAGCACACTGGTGTATAGTTCCCTGCTCTATCACTACAACCCTTCCTATAAAGCATGTTCTCTAGTCCTTGGACACCTCACCTGTGACCAGGTTCTATTGTAACATTTGTATCAGCGCCTTTCATCCCTTGTCTCCAACAGCAGCCTGAGATGTAACTGATCTGGACATGTGCATTGGTCCAATTTTATACCAGCCAATACATCTTACATCAATCTATTCAAGAGCTTGCCAGTCCATCTTCTTGAATTCTGTACCTGGCTCCTCCTTTTCCCAAGTAAAACAGACGTGAAGGTCTCATATAACAATCAATCAGCGTCTCCAGTTTCACGCACAAATTTCCCCCTTGATCCTAGACCAAGTCTCCTCAGCAGACCATCGTGCCATCTGAGGGATTAATCTGGAGAAAGCCCATTCAGTATATGTGATCAGTATATTTTACTTAGATCACGACGTCAAAATTGGACAGGCACAGTCTCCCCAACTCTCTGTGTTACTCTGCAGAATGTCTTTACTTCTCGTAGGAGCAAATCACTGCAGAAGCAGAATCTCTACTGAAACCAACACATGCTAAAGATCACAGTTAGTCAGACAGCATCCGTAAAGAGAGACCAAGCTAACACTTTGAGTCTAGTTGATTCTTCATCGTCTGTATTCGGATTCCGTTTAAATGAAGGCGTTTAAAGGGGCACAGCACTGAATCCTGTGGCACACCAGCGTACATCGGGCTGCAGTCACACAAACAGCCTTCTACCACCATCTATGTTCTCCAATAGTTTCTCCAGTGCTTACCTTCCCCTGTTTGCATATGTTCCTCCCAATACACTTTGCTTTAATGTTTTCTGCTAACTTACTGTGTGTGCTGATTAAAACTCCTCTTGAATATCTGACTGTACAATATTCACTGATTCGCCATTGTTTACAAATACAAGAGATATATTCAAGAAAAATTTTGTAAATTATAACTTCCCTTTAATAAATGCAGAACAATTCACTTGAAATTTGCTATTAGTTTCTCAGTGTCCAATAAGATCTTTGTTACAATAGGTTGCAACAGATTCCCTACTGTGGATGACAACTAACTGGCCTGTAATCCTCCACTCTCCCACTTCTTCCCTTCCTAAATCATTTGAATGTATTTATAACCTTCCGAAGTGAATACAGAAAAGTACAGTGGTCCTTTTTGCAATTAACATGTGTACTGCTGCTTTCTCAGAAATTTCAGTTTGAATTTTATCCGGTCTGTCAGACTTATCAATCCTCATCCCACTTCTGTTTCCAAATACTACCTCGTAACTGTGTATGAATTATTTTAGTCTTTAGTTACAAAGGTCCCGTGATGAATTGGTATTTCTGGGAGATTTTCTGGATCTTCCTCTTTGAAGACAGATGCAATGTAACTGTTTCGTCTCCTTGTCATTTTTCTGTTCTCTACAATAAATTCTCGTATCCACATATTCCCTGTGCCACATTTGATCTTGATTTCATTTTCCTTTCAAGTATCAACAGACGCTTTTGGCCAGTATCTACAATTAACAAAGAAAATCACAGCGCAGGAACACGCCCTTCAGCCCTCCAAGCCTGTGTCTATCCAGATCCTCTATCGAAATCTGTCGCCTATTATCTAAGGATCTGCGCACCTCTGCTTTCTCATATTAAATGATGCTATCATCCCCGCCTCTACTACCTCAGCTGGCAACGCATTCCAGCCACCCACCACCCTCTGTACAAAGAACTTTTCGAGCATATCTCCAATAAAGTTTTCCCCTTTCATCTTGAATTCTTGACCCCTAGTAACTGAATCCCCCACTCTGGGAATAAGCTTCTTGCTATCCACCCTGTTTACATCTCTCAAGATTTTGTAGACCTCAATCAAGTCCTCCCTCAACCTCCGTCTTTCTAATGAAAATAATCCAAATCTACCAAACCTCTCGTTATATGTCGTTCTCTCCATACTAGGCAAAATTCTGGTGAAAATCCTCTGCCCTCATTCCAAAGCATCCAGATCCTTTCAGTAATGTGGCAACCAGAACTGTCCACAGTATTCCGAATGTGACCGAACCAAAGTCCTATACAACTGTAATACGGCCTGCCTAATCTTGTGCGCAATAGATTCCAACAGATTCCCTCCTGTTGGTGACGAGTTAACCACTGTGGTTCTCCACTTCTTAAATTGTTAGAATGCAGAAAGGAACTATGCTGTATGCCTTCTTGATCATTCTATCGACCTGCCACTTTCAGCGAACAATGGATCTGAACACCCAGATCTCTCTGTACATCAATTTTCCCCAGGACTTTTTCCAGATACTGAATAATTCGTTCTCGAATTGCACTTCCAAAATGCATCACCTCACATCTGCCATTTCTCCACCCAACTCTCCAATCTATCTACATTCAGCTGTGTTCTCTAACAGTCCCCTCAACTTTCTGCTACTCTATCAATCTTAGTGTCATCTGCAAACTTGCTAATCAGACCACCTATACCTTTCTTCAGATCATGTAAATATATCACAACAAACAGTGGTCCCAGCACGGATCCCTGTCAAACACCACACAGAAGAGTTTTCCATTTTGAGAAACTTCCTTCCATTACTACTCTCTGTCTCCTGTTACCCAGCCAGTTCTCTAATCCATCTAGCTAGTACACTATGGACCCCTGCGACTTCACCTTCTCCATCAGTCTATCTCATCAAACGCCTTACTGAAGACGTTGTATTTGATATCTACAGTCCTTTCTCCACTATCAACTTTGTCATTCCTCAAAGAATTCTATAACGTTTGCTAAGATGTGACCTTCCCTGCACAAACCATGGAAGGTCTTGTGTGGAGTCCGACTTGTTTTACCCTGGAGTCATACTGGTTTTATTTCCAAAGCAGGACTTTATAAAATGCCACAATGATTGGCTGCGTACAAATTGAATGTTGTTTTGAACAAAATACAATCTATCCCCAAATATAAATCTGCCAACGCAAATTAGCCCCCCGATTTATAGGTGTGTGTGTGTTTGTGTGTGTGTGTGTGTGTGTGTGTGTGTGTGTGGTGGGGCGGTGGGGGTGCCGTGCGAGTGAGAGAGAGATGATGTGTATGTTTGTTTCCATGTGTGTGCGCGAAAGAGGGTGTGTGTGTGTGTGTGTGTGTGTGTGTGTGTGTGTGTGTGTGTGTATGTTTAAGGATGAGAGTGAGAGTCTGTGCTCACATTAAGACACAGACAGATTTGGCAGATCCCTTTCCCCACACACACCTAGTCCGTGGTTTCATAGCTTCCATGCTCTGCAGCCTCTGCCCCATTTGTTGTTCATGTTACAGACACTGATGATGTAACTACAGTCTCCATGCTCCATCCAGAGTTGGGTCACCAAATCCTCTGGTCTCCCTCAATGTCTGAGGTAGCTCACAGCACAACCTCTAGCAAACCATCCTCATCCCCAGCCCATCCACTAACTTTTCAATAACAGGAGACAATCAGACTTCCCTCCACTAAAAGTGAGATATCTACTCCTTTATAATTATACTTCAGGATCCTCCTCGTGTTTCTGACCACGTGATCAGCTGAGAGGGACAAACACTGGCGTTCAGTAGACAGGCACAGACCAAATTTTAAAGACATGAGTCAAAGATGCTGAAACTCCCTGTCCAACATGGAGCACAACTTGGGACACACCGGGAAATGAGCAATAACCCAAAACACAACCCCTTGTCCATGGAGCACCACATGGGACACACCAGCAAGTGAACAACAGCCCAGCACACACACTGCTGTCCAACATGGAGGACGACGTGGGACACACCGGGAAGTGAATGGCTGCCCTGCACACACACACCTCTTCATGAAGCACCTCAAGGGATACACCAGGAAGTGAACAACAGCCCAGCACACACTCCCCTGTCCATGGAGTAACATATAGGACACAGTGGGAAGTGAACAATAGCCTGACACACACCATTACATTATTTCAGAACTTCATGCTGCCAGCATTCGATACAATACACAACCAAAAAACCAAGGCCAGAGAAAGATACAGATGGACAGAGACATTCACATTAAAGATAGAAACGGACAATTAAGACAAAACCAGAGCATGTTGTTGAAATATGAAATTAAAAAAAGACAAGGGAGTGGGTCTATCTGGAGGAGTGAGACCTTGGTGGGTCAGGTCACAAAACTGAGAACATTGAATAAAGGCATTGCCAGCGCAGCTGACCAAATTTGTTCACTAAATTCTTAATTTGCTTCTCAGAACAAACGCAGAAACTATACACTGGGACAAGTAGACAACTCAGCGTGGAGTGCTATGCAGACTTTGCCAGTGTATTTCTCAGTAAACTGGTCTATCTGCCCAGCATGGGGAGCTGTGTAAACTGTGCTGGTGTATTGCTCGGTAAGGTGGAATATCCGCCCAGCATGGGGAACTATACAGACTATGCTAGTGTATTGCTCAGTAAGGTGGACTATCTGCCCAGGATGGGGAACTGTGCAGACTATGCTAGTGTATTGCTCAGTAAGGTGGACTATCTGCCCAGCAGTGGGAGCTGTGAAGACTATGCTGGTGTATTGCTCGGTAAGATGGACTATCTGGCCAGCATGGGGAGCTGTGATGACTATGCCAGTGTTTTGCTCAGTAAGCTCGAACAGCTACCCAGCATAGCAGTATTGTAAAGCATTGCCGGTATATTGCTGCTACATTTGCACTGCGTAACTGCCTAACACGGGACAATTTGCTGCCCATACTGCGAGTGACAGTAAATGGGCGCCCACAAATTAATGTCTCTGTATCTTCATGCATCGGTTCAAGACAAGGGGTTTTATGTGTGCATGGTTATGGGGCAGTGTTAGATGAGAAAATCATTGTCTAAAAGAGAGCACACCTGGAGGAAAACAGTTTAAATGTGAACAACTGTTAGGGCTTGGTATCATGGACAGAGAGAGTTAGTTCATGGGCAGCTGTTAATCACGTGCTTGAGAATATTAAATAAAGGCATTGCCGGACCCAATAGCATTATAGATCAGTACGCACAGGAATGATGGATGGATGGGGAGTTCAGTGTGATATCAGATATGAGCTATGGAGTATTGACTCAGAGTTGTTTCTGCAGGTTTGCAGCTGTGGGTGTCAGCAACAGACGATGGCCATCTTTAAGACTGTATTTCACAGCTCATGGTTCAAACAACAGATGGGATGTGCCAGTGGAGTGTATACCGGATTTACCAGTAGTTATAATTAGGAATGGTCAGGGTATAGTGTCAGGAATTGGTTCATGTCCAAAGGGATCACCACCGTTGTTATTTGTCTAATTCAGCTTCAGATATTGGCCAGGATGAGCTGGAGTCAGAGGAAGGAAATGCAGTTTGTAACCAGAACAGAAGATATTTAGATAGCAAGTGCAGTGATACAGCGAATCATGGTTCACAGCTGAAACTGAGCAAGTCACCATACTAACCCATGAGTAACACTGCCAGAAGCAAGGAGGGAGAGAGTGATTTAACAATTTAGTAGTGGTTTGTCAAGTTAATATGTGGATTTAGAGTCTCAGCAGGAACAATAACAGTGGCAAAGAGGGGTGAGTGAATGAAGGAACAGTATTATTGTCAAATATGATTTATAGAATTAATGACTGAACAGTGCGACTTACCAGGTACACCAACAAAAGCCAGGATTGGATAATAAAAATATTGCATAATGTAAAGTACGTATTTGATCCGCCACGATAATGACCTTCGATCATAATACGTAGAAAGAAACCAAACATCCAAATATAAACTCCTGCCCATTCTTGGGACATTCCAGTTTAATGTTCTCAGATTCTGATTAATTGTTGAAACATTCCAGACTCTTGTGCTCAGACTCTGATCTCTCCCCCGGTCTCTGTGGGACTGCTGATTCCTGTTAATACTGTTGGTGATGCTCCCACCATACTGTGGGATAACACATTGAATGGAGCCCAACTATCATTAAAAGATGGAAACCGTCCACTGGGGTAATTGCAACCCATGGAGACTAACATTAATCACAGTCACTGAACAAACAGGTCCAGTTAACCCCTTCCTGACATCACTTTTCATATCCCAATAAAAGGGAACATTTACTCGGTGTGGTCGGAATGGATGGGCGTTGCTTAGGGATGGACCATAAATCTGTCAATATTCTTATTGCTTCCTTTGTATGTGCCAGAACACTGCAGGACTGTATATATTACATACTGTTTGTAAACAGCGACAGTGAAAAAGTAACAGACCAACTGCATAAGGTGACTGGTGGGGTAATTTGCAGAGCCAATAAACCAGTGTATATATTTAATGTCCATTTACCTTGTGTAATGTCGCTTCTGGTTTTATGTGCACTGTTGTCAAATTCTTCCATAACCTTGGGACATCATTCAGAGCATCGGGACTGCTGCGCAGGGACAGGAGGAAGTAATTCTGTCCCCTGTCCCTGTTACAAAGGGACAGGGGGAGGCCATTGAGCCTCTCAAGTCTCTTACAGAGGGACAGGAGGAGATCATTCTGTTTCTTGAGTCTGTTATGCAGTAACTATCAGGTATAAAATACTTATGGAGAAGAATACTCCTAATATAAATTTTAAAGTTGTAAGTTGTCTCAGGCCAAATTTGATTGTTTTATGTTGACACTTTGAAAAGCTGCTTTGGAGAATCTATTGGCAGGAAGGTGGAAGACCTTCACAAATGATTGACAGAGACTAGTGACAGCATGTTCCTGTGTATGAGCAGGGTAAGGCTGGTAGGTGTAGGGAATGCTGAATGGTGAGCAGAATTAAGGCTTTGTTCAAGAAAAGACGGAAGCATACGATAGGTACAGACAGTAGGGATCGAGTGAATCCATTGTGGCGTACCAGGGATGTAGGCTAATACTCAAGAGGGAAATCAGGAGGGCAAAATGGGGACATAAGATATCTTTCGAAAGTAGGGTAAGGGACATTCCAAAGTGATTCTACAAATACATTAAGGTCAAAAGAGTAACTCGAGAGAGAACAGGACCCCTTAAAGATCAGCAAAGTGACCTATGTGTGGAACTATAGTAGATCGGTGAGATACTAAATATTTTGCATCAGTATTTACTGTGGAGTAGGATATGGAAGGTAGAGAACTTGGGGAAATGAATAGTGATATCTTGAAATTTGTCCATATTACAGAAGATGAGGAGCTGGATATGTTAAAATACATTAAGGTCGATAACCCCCCCCCCCCCCCCCGACCTTTTAAGTGACTCTTGGTTAGGCACATGGATTTTAGTACAATGAAGGGCATGAAGCATAGTCTGACCCTTGAGTAGGATAAACTGCCAGCACAACATCAGCAGCTCAAGGGCCCGTTCTGTGTTCATGATCCATGAACCAATCAGATGTACCCCAGATCTGTTGGGAAGCTAGAGAAGTAATTGTTCGGTCTCTGGATGAGATATTTGTATCATGGACAGCCACAGGTAAGGTTGTGTCATTGTTTAAGAACAGTTGGTAAGGAAAAGCCAGGAAACTGTAGACAAATGGGACTGCTGGATTAGTGGTGCTGGAAGAGCACAGCAGTTCAGGCAGCATCCAAGTAGCTTCAAAATCGACGTTTCGTGCAAAAGCCCTTACCTCGTAGATGTCATTGGTGGGTAAGTTGTTGGATGGGATTCTGCCAGACGGCATTTATTTGTGTTTAGAAATGTAAATTCCGATTAGCGATATTCAACATGACTTTGTCTGTGGGAAATCGTGTCCCAATAATTTGATTTAGCGTTTTGAAGAAGTGACAAATAAGATTGACGAAGGCACAGAAATAGAACTGTAGAATAGAATATAGACTTTAGTATAGCATTCAAAAAGGTTCCGCATGGTAAACTGGTTAGCATGGTGAGATCACATGGAATACAGGGAGAGTTGGATGTAATTGGCTCGAAGGTAATAGACGAAGGAAATGTTTGTGAACTGGTATATTTTTTTTGGACTGGAGGCCTGTGACCCGCAGTGTACCACAAGGATCGAATGGATTTTGTCATTTTATATAAATGATTTGGATGAGAATACAATAGGAATGGTTAGTGAGTTTGCAGATAAAACCAAAATTATTGAGGTAGTGGAGAGTGATGATAGTTTAATCAGAGTAAAACGGGACCCTGATCAGACAGGCTAAAGGGCTGAGGAGTGGCTGATGGAGTTCATGTTAGACAAACGGAAGGTGTAACATTTTGTTGAGGCAAATTGTGTTAGCACTTATAGGTAGGATCCTGGGAAGTGTTTTCAAACACAGACAGCTACATAGAAATTATAGAAGCCCTGAAGTGGTGAACCAGGCCATTTGGCCCACCAAGTCCACACTGACTCTCCAGATAACATCCCGAACAACAAACCCAAACGTTACCCCGCTAATTCTACATTTTCCATAGACAATCCAATGAGCCTGCACATCCCTGGATATTGCGGAAAAATTTAGTAAGGTCACTGAACCTAAACTGGACATTTTTGGCTGTGAGAGGAAAACCAAACACCTAGAGGAAACTCACACACACACGGAGAGCGTGAAAACACCGCACAGAATGTCACCAAAGGGTGGAATCGAACACAGGTAACTGATGCTGTAAGGCAGTATTGCTAGCCACTGTGACACTCAATGACCAGCTGCGCGAGAAACTGCATCCTCCTACTTCCTCTGGATCTGTCACATCTGTTCAAATGATGCCGAATTCCAGTGTGGTGCTTCCAACAAACCTTCCTTTACCTCCACAGGAACTGAAGCTGTGACTGACACATTGTCTGCTCTTTGCCCTCACCCCTTCCCCTTATTCTCAGATCAAGTTGTCCATTAATACTGCAGCATGCAAGATAATTGCTGATCTAAAATAAAACAAAGAGCTACATATACTGGAGATCAAAAACAAAAGCTGTTCTGATGAAGAATTCCCAAATTAAAAATGTTGACTCACTCTCTTCCTACAGAGGATTAGGAAAAAGTGAATTCTGAAGTGAATTCCTGATGAAGGGCTTCTGACCGAAACATAGACTTTCCTACTCCTTGGATGTGCCCTAACCTGCTGTGCTATTTGACGGCTACACTTTCGACTTTTCCCTTCAAATGGTCCCAGACCCATCGGGTTTTGCCTGCAAACGCTTGTATATCTAATGTCCTGTTTAGAACGTACACTTTTTTTCCCTGCTGTGTTGACTTCCATACACATCTCCCACCAGTGTTTACTTGTACTTCTTGTTTATAACCTCCAGCCAAATTGTTTCTTTGTAATCTGATTGCTAGGGTAAGATGAATGGTAGATTCAATGAGATCTTTCCTGAGGCCTTCCTTGATGTCACAAAACCTCGCTGCACTTTGTTCGAACAATACATGAATTGGAAAGGCAGAGAAGGATATGGGCCAAGTGCAGGGAATTGGGGTTAATGTGGATGGACATTTTGGTTGGTATGGACCAGTTTTGGCTGAAGGCCCTGTCTCCATGCATGACTGTAAATGAAAGTGGTTTTGGATATAGACAGAGAGGGTGAGATTGAGCAACAATATCATGGAAGGATGTGCTCACAGGTTTCAGAATGCTGAGATATAGACATTTCGATAGCATCAGGCAAAATAAGCCATTATTACCAGGAATGATGGTGAACAGAATATAGGTGTGCGTTCAGATGATGGAGAGTTGTGGATGAGGATTTGTTCTGCAGCTCTGTAACAGTGAATGGGATCAGCAGAGTCTTCAACTCATCCGTCTGAATCTAATAATAATTTATCTTTGAGTGATTTTCTCTGAGTGTGACAGGGGATTCTCTGCTCGATGCCGAGCTAGTTTCCTGGTGCTATCTTATCGAACTCACCTCATCAACTACCCACACTAACTCATGGTGTCCCTCTCATTCAATGTTAACCCGATTCTCCCACCTACTTTGGCTGGAGGTACCCACCATCGCCCAGATGCCACTGGATATTCCATTATCCCTGGCGTTGGTGCCATCTTTAAAAGGACAATGGGCACTCGATTGAGCTTTCCTCAGTTTGGAGCTTCCATGTACGTTTTACCCAGAGCACAGCAGATAAGGGTCAATTACACCACGGTTTGTCAACACGGTCACAGATATCTTGGCGGATGGGTTAGTACATCTCTTCCCAGAGTGGGCCACACCACCAGACCCACCGAGCATGATCTGAGCTCACCACTCAGCTCAGTGCAGTATCTGTAATCTGTAGCAATGTCCAGCAATAGAGGCCAATCATCGATAACATTCCCAGCTCTGTGAGGATAAGGGTCACCGTATGCTGTTGGTCCCTCACACTCAATGTATGTCTGTTCCAGCACCGACACCCGAACAAGGCTCATGCTCCACCACTCTCATTCTTGCATACAGCATGTTCCCCCCTCTCTCTGTGTCTCTTTCCTTTGTAATATCTCCACAGATTGTAGAATGCTCCTGAGAATGTTGATTATGGAATGTTCCAGATAATATTCCAAATACTTCCCAGTGCTCCAGTGTGTAAAACATTGGGTGAAGGAACAGAGTGTTTTTTTTTAATCATATGCAATTAAAATCCATCATGAGTCCATTTCGACCTTCAAATGTGCTGTAGCATTTAATAAGATCGGGGGTGATCTGACTGTCTCCTGAGCTTCACGTTGCAGGAACTTTCAATCATTCAGCCCCCTGGTTTCCTGTCACAAACCAGACGACACTCACGCACTTTCTACCTTGGGTTTCTTCAAGCTTGTGTTTGGGAGGCATTTCCCATGGGGACCAACCCTCCAAAAAATATGTTCCATCAGCTTTTTACTTTCATACAATGCTTCACAGAGACCAATCAAAAATGTACTCATATTGTATAGTCATCGACATCTAATTACAATTAGTAATTCTGGTTATTTCGCTTGGTTCAACTTATTCAACCAAAGATAGCATCCAATCAACTCTCTCGTTATAAAGTACAATTTCCAGCGGATATATTTTTTTTCTCAGCCGTTATCTGAATTGTACCTTTTTTTTCCTACTCATCAAAGTTTATATTTTACTTTGACTTTGGCTATTTCTATCTATAGCAGTTACACAGTCTCGCAATCTGTTGGCTGGATGGCTGGCTTGTGATGCAGAGGAAGGCCAACAGCGCAGGTTCAATTCCCCACACAGACAGAGGTTGCCATGAAGGGCAAACCTTCTCAACATCTTCCTGTCACCCGAGGTGTGATGACTCTTAAGGTAAACCATAATTTGTGGTATCACTAATGAGAAAGTGGTCCTTTGGGACTCTATTCTATCCATGTTAACATTTTAATTTTTTCAAAAATATTTTTATTCAGAGAAAATCTTTTTAATGCTTCAATGAACCAATATGTACCCAACTGAACCAACAACGCAAATTGAACACAATTACACCCATGTGCATGTACATAAGAAAAGGTAAATCAACGGACCGAAGAAAAATGAATAAAAATAAAAAACGAATACTAGAACTCAGTGTAACAAAACTAAAGCTGTCAAACTTCAAGAGCATGAACTAATACACGTTCATTTGTTTGTAATTCTTCCTCTCTGGACATTAGATTTATTAGTCAAGTTCGTCATAGCTATATAAAAGTCCTTTTTAGAGTGACAGACAGCCTGTCCCTTGGTAAATCAAAAAGGGCTGCCATGTCTAATAAAAATCCTCTATTTTATGGTGCAAAATACCTTTTAAAAACTCCAAAGGGCTATGCGCCATGACGAGGTTACGACAACCCAATAGACCCCGGGTGTTTTCCGACACCCAACACAACAGAACTCTTTTTCCTGAACTCAGAGAGTGAGGGTATTGAAGTATTTTTTCCTATGCACATCTGAGTAAGATAGACTGGGCAGGCCCAGGAAATGGGAATCCTGACCCATCTCCAATTCTGTCCGCAAGATCCTCTCCATCCCAGCGAACACACCGTTCCTATAGCGCCGGTGGAAGTTCAACAAACAATGAGTAAGAGTGTCCATAGTCATTTTGTATTTAAGACATACTCTCACCTTGAATTTTGAGAGAGTATTTGGGGCCAGACAGAATCTATGAAGAATCTTCAACTTCAGGGCAAGAGTCTTCTTACAGATCGAAATACTTCTTGTATTTTCACAAATATCCTCCCCTGTGTCCGAAGAGATCTGAACCCCCAAAACTCTGTGCAGACCTCAGAAAGGCATAAAGTCTCGTCTAAGGGTCCACTCTCCAACAAATGATAAAGGGTACTGACAGAGAGTGTGTTCTTAGCAATAAGCACCCTCTTCTCTGTATCGGATCTGTACGGGTCTGTTAAAAGTGTGGCTCTTTTCTGAATAACATCTCTTATCTGATAAAAAGAAAACAGAAGAGATCTCTACTCGGTAGTCTATAGTTACGACTTATTTGATCAAAGAACATCCTTGTTTCTCCCTCAGATAAACCATCAAAGCAAGATACACCCACGAGTTGTCCCCAGTTTAAAAATGGAATCCAGTATTCCCCGTCGGAAACATGGTACACCACGTTTTGGGGTAAGAAATGAGGTTTGGCTATGTTGTCCCCGATCGGACACATTGCCCTCCCTACTTTAAAATTATTGATATTTATTGGGAAATGGTAATAATTCATAACTGTCCTCATTTTGTCTATGAGTAGCAGACTAATAAGGGAGCACTTTGCCTGAGAAGCTTCAATATCTAATTGTATTGACGCCGAGGCCTCACTACCATCGGGTAAAGAAGAGCTTAATTGTTAGCTTTTAATATCCGGGAGATCTACTCCCCACAAACTGTGGGGTCGTTGTAATTTGGTTAAATTAATAAGGGGTCGCTTATGGTGACAAATCAGAGCTACATCATGCATTTAGTCTCCTAAATGTCTGTCTGGGAAACATCAAATAAAGCATTCACACGGGGTATAGCAAATAAGGAAGGGAATTCATGTTAATAAGAGCTATCTGACCCAGCCAGGATATTGGAAGTGTCTCCCATCTTCGAAGGTCTTGTTTAATTTTGTCAAACAAATGGACAAATCCCACGTTAAATATAAGTTCAAAGATAGGATTAATTAATATACTTAAATAGGGAACAGCTCCATTTCCCCCTGGGACCATTGAAAAGGAAATCAGGATTCTCCCACGGCATCAGTTATTTCCCTGAGTTCGCCCATAAACATGGCCTCCGACTTTATAAAATCAATGGTATAGCCGGAAAAGGCACCAAACGAACTGATGCATTGCATGAGGTGAGGTACCAAAACTGTGGGATTTAACAAAAATTTAAGACCATCATCTGCAGACAATGTATCTTACGTGACTTCTATCCCAGTTCTGGGGCAGATATGTTGGGGTCCCTGCCAGTGGCTCAATAACCATCGTAAATAACACTGGCATTAACAACTGCCTCTAGAAATATTAATTTTACAGGATCGTACACAGAGGGTCATTTTCAAGGACCCTCACCCACTTGATAAAAACATTGCTGAGACCAAACAATTCTAACGTATACAAGAGATACAGCTACTCAACCCAAGCAAATGCCTTCTCTGCATCTAAAGAATCATTAATACCTGATTAATTTGCTGTTGACACGCTTGGATCATATTGAGTAATCTCCTAACATTGTTGAAATATCTGCAGCCTTTTATAAGCCGGTATGGTATACTTTGACAATGGAAGGATAAATCGTTTCCATCCTCAATGTAAGGGACCCAAACAGAATTTTGAAATCAACATTTAGAAGTGAGATGGTCCTATAGGAAGCACAATCTTTCGGTGTCTTCCTTTTCTTAAGAATAAGAGAGATATGAGCCTCTCTTAAGGATAGTGGGACGCAGTCGTGACTGTGAGAGTGACGAACATAGTAAACATCGGCTCTGACAACAGGTTTATAAATTCCTTATAAAACTCACGTGGACATCCTTCAGGACCGGGTGCCCTTCTGCCTGGAAGCTGTTTTACACCCTCCAGCACTGACAACGGTGCATTAATGCAAGACACTTATTTGGGGGTTGCCCCTGGAAGGTCCAAGTTCTTGAAGAAAGATTCGATCTTAATCCATCTATCCTCATAATGCTCAGTCTGATATAATTCAGAATAAAATCTCCGAAATGCTTCTTTAATCTTTATGAGATCGCATGAAAGGTTCCCAGTACCTTCCCTAATTGAAGTAATGGCTTTGGGGCTCTCTTTTTCATTGCAAGATAGGCTAACTACTTGCCCGGTTTATCACCATGCTCAAACAGCCTTTGTTTTGCAAAAGTAAGTTCCTCCTTGGCTGTCTGTGTGAGCATGAAATTCACAGCAGACCGAAGTGTTGTGATCCTCTGCAGCCCATCCACCCAGAGTCTATCACAGTGTGCCTTCTCGGCTGCCTTCAACCGTGCCTGGAGCAAGCGTTCCTGCTCCTGTTTCTGCCGCATCCTATGGAATTATTCCTTTGGCATAAGCCTTAGCAATTTTCCATGGAATGGATGTGTTACTGGTTGAATCTGAATTAATGGCTAAGAAAGATCTGAATTCATTCCAGAAATACTCAATGTACTTACTATCCTTTAGAATAAAGGGATTCACCAGTGTCTTGAACCTGCTTTATTGCCCTTAATCTTAACCAGTAAGGATGCTGCTGCATGGTCACAAATGGTAATATTCCTAATTGTACAGTAAACCACTGAATCGAAGATTGCTGCACAGTGAGGAAGAGATCAATACTGGTGTTGCATTTCTGCCGGATAAAGAAGAAAGTAAAATCCCAGTTTATGAGGTGTCTCTGCCTCCATACATCCACCAGCCCCAGTTCCACACAAAAATCCACTAATTGCTTACAATTGGAAAGATGGTGCTGGGAGCCTTTCGGCATACTGTCCACCGTGGGTGCAAAAGACAGTTGAAATCTCCTCCTACGATAGTGTGCTACGAAGAAAGATTATTTAATTTGGAAAATGCATCTATCAGGAATTTAAGGCAGTGAGCCGGGGGCAATAAACATTAAAACTACTGCTTTCTTCCCCATATATCTTTGAGGATTATGATCCTCCCGTGGGTGTCTAATACAGTCTACTAATTTAAATGAAAGATTCTTCGTCACCAGTATGGTTTATCTCCTATTCCTAGTGTTAAAAGACGAGACATAAATCCGATCAAACCCACCTTGCTGTAATGTCAAATGTTCCTTGTCATCAAAGTGCATTTCTGCAATACGACAATATCCACTGTCTCATTTTTCTTAACTGGCGAATGGCTCCCCTAAATGTTCCAGATACACCATTTAAGCACGACATTAGCCATTACACACTGAAACAATATTTGAAATCCAGAGAGGAAGAACTCGAATTACAAATCGCTGAACACCAATGATAAAAGAATCATAGAGCTTAAAAAATACAAACTAAAGCTACTACAACTAACAAGCTCTCAAAATGTTCCAAAACTAAATACATACAAATACAAAAAAAGATGCAAAGTGCCAATGGCTCTCAGGAGGGGTATTTACCCCCCGCCGACTGGGGGCATTTGCACGTCACAAATCTCTATCTTCTGCCCCATTATCAATACTGCATCCAGGGCAATTAATCACAAACATCGGGACAGAACTGCACTTAGGTAGGCAATCAGTCATCACGATCACCTTCATAACTCCCTCCAGCTTGAGCTGAACCCGACACCCAAACTTAGCAAGAGAAAAACGAGTAGTATTACTAATGAAGAAGTTAAAAGTGTGCACTCTACCCATCCCCGACTATAATTTAACACTGCTTAATACCAGAAACGGTCAACAAACTTTCTTTTAAAAAAGAGAACCAAGGTTATCGCTTTCCATTAACGCACCCACCCTACTTTAAAGTGTCCACAAAGTTTTCTCATCCTCTGGAGAGCTAGTGGATCTATTGAAAGATCCACTAGTGCATACGGAGCACCGCTGAGTCCATTAAGGAATACTGAATCTCAAGTTCCCTTAATCTTCTCTTGATATCATCAAAAGATTTTCTTTTCTGAATCAATACCGCTGAAAAGACCTGGAAGAACATAATCCTGGAGGCCTCTTCGGGTCTCTTCCCTGTGTTCTGGAAGCTTCCCTAAGTCTTTGTTTGTCCTTGCAACAATGTCATCGCCCAAGGACAGGGTGAGGGCGTTGGTCTGAGCCTGACCTGAGCACCGTAACCCGATGAACTGTCTCACTCTTCACCCGTCCCTCTTCAGCTTCGAAGTGAAGGAATCTCTGCAGCCAGTTCTCGCAGAAAAGCTCACTGGCTGATCACCTTATGTCCGGTCCAGCAGACCGATTATATGAACATTCTTCATCCTGCCCCTGTTCTCTAGGTCGTCACCTTGTTCAGTTAAGGTACGAATCTATTTTTCAAGGGTGAAGATCCGCTCCTTACAGGAATCGATCACAGTCTCTGCCCCTGCAGTTTGGCTCTCGACCTCATCCGTTCTGTTTCCAAGGCTTTCAAGTTGCTGTTCATGTTTTTGGAGCACTGCTGAGAGTGGTTCTATCCTCCCGCTGAATCTTTCTTCAATCATGGTTTCAGTCATTTCCCGTAACTTGGTGAACTCGGTGACCAAGTCCTGATGAGTAACTCGGTCCATTGAACGAGCAGAGGGTGTTACAGGTGCGGCCACAGACATGCTGAAAGCTTCTGACGGGTGCGCTGTGTGTTGGGACTTACTCGATCCTTTCCAATGTTTTGTCATTTCCACTTGACAAAACGCGATTAGTAAGGATTCTGTAGCTCTTTTAGTGTTCAATTGTAAGTAAATGACTGTGGTGGGGTGGGGTAGAGCATTGTTGTGATGCAGAGCTCAGCAAAGCTGACCTTTCAGATCGCTGCCATCTTGTTTCCCCTTTAAAACTTTATCGATGTTATCATTTCGTTTAATTCCTGGATATTCTGGAGCCGTGTCATTCAGTACCACTGACTACATTTTCCCCAACACTGCACATTGCTGCCCATTCCTCGATAATTCTTGACTCATCTGTGATTCGTGAACCTTGCCTCAAAAATATTCAATATCTCTACCTCGAATGGTCTGCAGGGAAGAGTGTTCCAAAGACTCACTACACCCTGAGAAAACAAAACTAAACAGACTCATCGGTGGGTGAGATTAGTTTTATTTTTGCATTCTTATCTGGGAAAGGATATAGTAACATTGGAAACAATTCAGAGGTGTTTCACTTAATTCATTCCATGCATGAAGGGCTGATATTATGGGGATTTAACAGGTTACCCTTGGAGTGAGAGCTGATCTTATTGAAATATACAAAGCCTTGAGGCGAGTGAACCAGGTATCTACTGACTGAGAGTTTGTAGAGCCCAAACTTGATGCTGTTGTCATTGAACCCCTACAGTGTGGAAGCAGGAAATTCGACCCATCGAGTCCATACCAACCCGCTGAACAGTATCCCACCAAACCTGTCCCCCTACCTGTCTATGTAACCCTGCATTTCCCATGACTAACCCACTTAACATTCACATCCCTGGTCACTCTGGATAATTTAGCATGGCCAATCAAACTAAGCTGTACATCTTTGAACTGTGGGAGGAAACTGGAGAACTGGGAAGAAACCCACACAGACACGGGAAGAATGTTCAAACTCCACACAGAGTGTCGGATGAGGTTGGAATTGAGGTCAGCTCCTTGCTGATATGAGGCAGCAGTGCTAACCACAAATCTATCACGCTGCTCCGTTAGCCCTATTAGTTACCTGCGGCTGATGAAAGAAATTTGCCTGACTTGTTCCTATCACTGAACCTGACCCCGTCTGAGACCTTTATCATCGGCCATATCACTGACCTGGTTACATTTAAAATTTGTTGTGAGCAGTGGAGGAGTGGGACTAGAAAAGGAAACAGTGACACCCTTCATCCTCAGTCAGAACCGGAGTGAGGAAAAATTCACAATGTCGGATTTCACTCAAGTGAAATTCCCTTCCCCAGAAGTTTGAGATGGCTGAATTTTTATATTCTATCGAGGCTGGCTTTGTCTGATTTTCCATAGACAGGTGAATCAGGGATAATGGTACATGGAGAGAAAAGTGCGGCGGGGACCACAATGAGATGAGCCACGACCATATTTACTGGTAGAGTTGTGTCAAAGGGCCGTTTGGTCCACTCGAGTCCATCAGCTCTGTTCTGATGTTCCATTCAGCCCTTCGGACCTGCTACAAACAGGCAGATCGAAACCACGCCGATGGTTAGGTGTAGTTTCGGAAATGCACTTGGAAATTCCAGGCTTGGTCAGGAAGTGTCCCCCAGCAGCAATCCTTTTTTCCATGCTTCCCCACTCTGTAACTTCTGCTCTGGAATTGCTTTGAATGCAGTTCCCATATCCCATCCAGGGTTAACTCAGGAAAGGTTTCTCCTCTCCCGAATGCAACATTGTACAACACGACTTCCAGGAAAATAAACAATTACTTTCCATAAGCATAACATAAAAAACTAAGAAGTAGGAACATGAGACGGCTATTCGGCCCCTCAAGTCTGAACTCTCATTCAATAAGAACATGGCTGATCTACTTCCGGGCTCAACTCCACTTTCCTATCCAATTTCTTGCTTCCCTCCACAACTCCCTGTGTTAGGGAATTCCAGACATTCACTACCTTCTGAGAGAATGCATCATTTTTCACCTCAGATTAAAATCGATGTTCCTTATTCAGTATCTACCACCTCGAGTTCGAGACTCAGGGGAAACACCTTCTCAGCATCTACCTTGTCAAGCCCCCTCTGTATCTTGTACATTTCAGTAATATCATCCTCATTCATTTCAACCACAATGAATAATCTCCTCACCATTTTAAATGTATTCAATAATTCAACCCTACCATCTCAGGAAGCTGCCACATGAACCAACCCAGTTACTTGCTGCATCAGCATGCTGACGTTACGTTTCATACTCAGGAACACTCCAATCCCTTTGTACTACTCCTTTATGGGAGTCCTCTTCATTAAGAAGCAGCCTGCATTTTGGTTCTCAAAGTGATCCACTAACTCCAATGAATATTGCACTCAGCTCCCGCGGTCAGGTTATCAGTATAGATTGGACATAACTGATGCCAGTGGCCTGATATTTGTGGTAATCCAGTAGATACATCTTTATCATAAAGATCCATTAATCATGACTCTCTGATTTCTATGTGTTAAGCAACCATTATCCCATGCTAATATATTATTCATCATACGACAAGCCTCTGTCTTGTGTCAGAACGATTATTTTGTGATACCTTGCGAAAACTTTCTGGAAAGCCTCATGTTGACCAGTTCCCTTTATCAAATCTGCTTGTCACTATCTCAGGGATTCCGGATGAATGGCTCCTGCCTGAAACATTGATTTTCCTGCTCCTTGGATGCTGCCTGATATGCTGTGCTTTTCCAGCATGACTCTAATCTTGACATTCTCAGGCATCACCAAAAAAGAATTTGTATGATTTTACAGAGCAAAAATAGTTTCCCCTTCATAAAACCATGCCAACTCTGCATTAAGCTTTTCTAAGTGCCCTGCAATGCCTTCCTTAATAACAGGCTCCAGCAGATTCCCACCAATAATGGTTAGGCTAAATTGTTCCTGCGTTCTGTCTCATTCCTTTTGTGAAGACAGGCACCACATTGGAGGTTCTCCAGTTTCACTGGAACACTCCTGTAATCCAAAGAGCTATGGAATATTGCACACAATGCTGCAAGTCACTCTGTGACCACTTCTTTTAAAATTAACTACGAATTACTGCTGACCTGCCTACCCTTATTCTTATCTGGTAGGTAAATACCTTGTTCCTTTTGTTAGAGACAGTTCAATAACTTCCCTCCTGTTACCACTTTGTTTATACCATCAGCATGCTTACACTACTTTCGTCATGAGGAGTGATTTAAAATACTAGTGTAAATTATGTGTTTATTCCCTGTGGCCAGTTCTCCAGTAACACCCTCCTAATGGCCTCAATGTACTTTCCTCACTTCACTTCCCCCTCAGCTCACACACACTTCTTCAAGCTTTTTTTTAATGTTGACAGAAAAGCTCATGATGCTTGTTTTACTATTTCTTACCAATTTATTACATCATATCTTTTCGTATATTTTCCTCAGTTTCTACATCCACACAGTCATATCGTGCACAAACAGACCCTTTGGTCCAACTTGTCCATGCTGACCAGGTTTTCTAAATTATACTAATCCCATCTGCTTGCACTTGGCCCATATGCCTCTAAACGTTTCCCATTCATATGTTGGTCCAAATGTCTTTGAAATATTGTAGCTGTACTTGCATCTCTCACTGTTTCTCTGGCAGCTCATTCTATAATACATCACACTCTGTGTAAAAAACTTTGTCCCTTTGTCCCTTTCAAGTTTCTCCCCTTCCACCTTAAAGCTATGCATCTGTGTTTGAACTCCCCGATCCTACAGAAAAGACCTTCGCTATTCACTCTATCCATGCCTCCCATGATATTATAAACTTCTAGAATGCCACCCTTCATACTCATACACTCCATCTGATACAAACTTCAAGATCAAACGTTTAACGATAAACACTGCAAATTTGACAGAATATTAAAAATGACAGATGTAGAAAACAGCCCAAACTTCATACTGTTAGCTTTGCTCTATGTTACAAAACTAAGGCAGCATGAAACTTTTACTCGTGGTAATAAGAGGTCAAGCACCTGAATTCCATAGTGTGAAGGCAGTGATGATATATACTGTGAAAACATATAGATCTAGATCTATATAATACCACATTGTCGACATTCTCTCTCTTTTCTCCCTATGACCTTGTGTGGTTGTGTCTTCTTTATCTTACACTCAACGAGAGAGAACCCCTTTCCCCCATTCACACCTTAATATAAACCCATTTTGCATCATATTCTCGTTCACCACTGAAAATAGCCCGTTTATCTTTTGCCACGCCCTCTTTTCCAAGTCACCCATCCCCCATCTCCGGCAAGGTATTAAAAAGCCAACCCTTTTCAGTTCAGAACAAGTCACATTGGACTTGTTACGCTAACTCTGTCTCTCTGTCTCTGCAGATGCTGCCAGACTTGCTGAGGTTCTTCAGAAACGAATAGGCACAGCACAAAGTTTCAATGAAACAAATAACTATGGATACTGGAAATAAATACAAAGTAAATACAAAAATTGCTGAAGAAACTGTGGGCTTTGTAGAGGGCCACTGGTCTCGAAAGATTAATTCTACATTCACTACAAAAGATGCCGCCAGAGCTGCGTTGTTTCTTCAACAATTTCTGTTTTTGAACAAGTTCCAATGACGTGTTTGAAAGCTGCTCAAACGCCCTGTCCAACACGGAGCGCCCTACACTGGGAACTGAAGTCCACACATTCATTCGCTCAGAAACTGCATAAGGCTGGCATCACTGACACCACAGAGCTCTTACTCATGGTCAGGGAGAAAACCAGAGGGAAACACATTTAATTCAAACGCAGATGGCACGACGAGCAAGGAAAAGATTCAGATGAATATGTTAAAGGGTTTGAGTAATGTAACAAATTGGAAGCATGGCACCAAGGAGAACCATCAGCAGAATGAGAATATGGAAATGGAAATATTACTGCATCAGAAACCAGGTGATGTCACTGAGTACACGGCTGATCGGTGGATGGGTCTCGATGTTAACTGGGGGACAGACAGTAGAATTGAATTGCAGATATTGCAGCTCAAACTGGGCTTTCGTGTGATGCTGTAGACAACAGCAGCAACAGAAGCAGGATTGTATTCAAACATAATCTGTAACATTTTCCCCAGGATATTCCATCAGTCTACCATTACCATCAAACCGAGTGATGGTTCAGTGACGAGTGTGGGTGAACCTGCCAAGGTCAGAACCATGTGTACCTAAAGCTGATGACAAACCATTACAGTTACGGCGCTTGAGTGCTTTCATTCCAAAACAGCAGAACTAACATCTGATAGAGAGGACGAAATGATCCCAAGACCAACAGATCAGATCTAAGCTCTGCAGTCCTGCCACATCCAGACATAAATGTCGTTGTACTATTAAACAACTTACTGGAGGAGAGGACTCCAGAAATATCCCCATCCTAAATAATAGAACAGCCGTGCACATTAGTGAAAAAGATAAGGATGTAGTATCTGCACCATCCTCAGCCAGAGGTGTTGAATCGATGATCCACCTCATCCTCGCCATGATATCCACAGAATCACGGATGGCAGTGTTCAATCAATTCGATTCGCTGCATGTGATATGAAGAAACCGCTGAACACAGTAGATACGACTAAGACAATGGGCCCTGACATCATTCCTGTAATAGGACTGAAGACTTGTGCTGCACAACAAGCCGTGTCCCTGGGGAAGCTGTTTCATTCCAGCTCCAACTCTGACAACCCCCTGGCAATGTGGAAAATTACTCAACTATGTGAGGTCCCCTAATAGCTGAATAATTACATTCTGACCATTTAACACCCCCCCCCCCCCCCCACCCCAGTCCCTTCACGATAATCAAATTGGTGGGGGTTCTTTTTGACAGAGCTGACAAGCAATCCAGAAATATCCCGCTCTTTGTGGTTTCCGATAGGTTCCTATGTGGAGATGGTGCAGTTGTGGAAATGTCACTGGATTACTAATCCAATACAGGATAATGCTCTGGCAGCTGGTGGAAGTTAAAAACAATTAATAAAATATCAAGATCTAGAATCTGGTGATTGTAACAGTGACCTTGCATCCAATGTTGATTGTAAACTTTGATCTCCTTCCCCAACGTACTGTCAGGAAGTGAATCTCCTGTGCTTTTCTTGTATGGCCTAAAAGTGACTCCAGACACACAGACATGTGATAAACTCTTCAATGGTCCCTGAAACAGCCAAGCAAGACACTCTATTGCATCACACTGCTCCGTGGTGTTAAAGGAAAAAAAAAACAGACAGAATACCCGGCACCAGTCTTGATATCAGAAAAGAGAGCGGGAATCACAGTCCTGTTGATCCTGCAGATACCCCCTTCCTAACATCTGAGAGCTTGTGACAACATTTACAGAGCTTTCCCACAGACTGCACAGAATCATCAGGAAAGGTCATACAACACATTGAGCTTTCCCCATTCTAGTTCATGGAGAAAATCTCCTCAATGCAGTTTTCCCGACACAGTGTTCATATCTACTAATATGTTTAAACATTGTGAAATATAAAATAAGAACTGTTGTAGACCTTCAGTCGATCAATCTTGCTCCTCGATTCAATATACAGGCAGTTCTCTGATAATGCGTGTTTATTAAAAGTGATTTGACTGCAATGCAATTCGTGAATTGCGCACCTTTTTTCTATAAAGTGAACACCCGTTCACTGTGACGCGAATCCTTACCAGGCACCAGGTGAACAACAAAACCCAGCTTCAGGATCCTCTGTCTGCCAAATGCACCCTCTGAGTGTTCAGCTAAAACAGGAATGCAATCCGCTCTGAAAGCTTTGAACCTGAGCTTGAAACGGGGAATTGCTCTCTCCAATTAGAAGGAATTTTATTTCAAACCAGGGTAGAATCTTCAGGAGAACTGGAATTCCATGTTGGCATCACGTGGTCAGTCAGTCCTGCGTACTTTCTGGTGAAGAGTTTGGTGAAAGGTACAGGGATGTAGCCAGTGACTGCATTGTCATTATTAGCACTATTTCATTACAATATATGATTTAAAGGTTTAATTAGACTGTGCTAGTGTGTGTCAGACTAACTTCAGTTTTTGTTTTTTACTGATATTTTGCAGTTCGCCCATTATCCTCCTTTCCCCATAGACCACATCATTAACATGGCATGATTTTCTGCAACACAGTGATGCACAGGAACGCAACTACCACGTTATTGGAGAACAACCTTTAATGGTATCTGATCCTCTATCTTCATACCATACCCTGCTCTCTCCCTATCCCTTTAGTTTCCAGAAATCCATTTTTATATTCAGTGCCTTGGTTTCCACAGTCTGATCTGGGAGATAATTCCTCAGGTTCACCATTCTCTGAGTGCAGACATTTATTCTCATCTCAATGCAGAGTGGCCTGTCTTTACCTAATACTGTGGCCCCTTGTTTTGAAGACCCAGCCAGGGGAATTGTCACTCCTGTTTCCAATCTGTCTGGTCCTAACAGAGTTGTATATATTTCACTGAGATCTCCACTCATTTTCCTAAAGCCCATGGAATACAGACATAGCCGCCCCAAACTCTGCTCCCACACAAGCCTGTCATCCCAGAGATCAGTCTGGTTATCCTTTACTGCTCTCCCTCAATGTCAGGTTTCTCCTTTATTAGGTAAGGAGACCAAAACTGCACACAATACTGCACAATGTTCGAGATGAGGTCTCACCAAGGCCCTGCTCACCTGCAGTAAAACACCCTTACTCCTGGATTCAAATCCCCCTGAAATGAAGGTGAATACACGATTTATCTGCCTATCTGTTTTCTGCTCCTGCAAAATTGCTTTCAGTGACCGGTGCACAGAGAGATTCACATCCTTTTCAATATTACAGCGCCCCACTTGTGGGGTCTGTTTACACTGGTCAGCGTCCTAATGCCATTCCCAGTACTGACTTCTGGATTCAGATCTCACTGCCCTACACTGACCTCGGAGGGCTGCACAGAAGGAAACAAAAATGCAGCTTAAGTTGCTTTATAGATCAACATTTTTCAAACAATCCCTTTTCAAATGATAGGCTCCCGTTCTGGTTTTACCATCAAAGGTCACAATATCACATATCCCCCATAGACCATACCCCCCACCCCTCATTGCTCTCCATCTGCCATGTATTTACCCAGACACTCCACTTGTCGCATTCACCTTGCAGTTTTTTGACACCCTGCTCACCCACTCACAATCCGATATTGTTTAGTGCCATCAGCAAACTTGGAAATATTGAATTTGATCCACTAAATAAAATATATGATGTGCATTGGGAATAGCTGGAGCCTAAAACCCCGATCCTTGCTATATCCTCCAAGCCATCCTTTCAAAAAACCATATTGTTTTATTCCTACTCACTGCTTCCTGCCAGCTGTCCCATTCTAAAACCATATTTGTCCCAGTCCCAGAGGATTTGAATTTGCATAATAGGCTTGGGGCTGTATCAAAAATCTTTCTGAAAATACAATCATATTGCCTTGATTGCTTCTCCATAATTATGCTAAACGTCACTTTCACAAATATGATTCCCATTTGATCGATCTCTGTTGACTTTGTCTGTGCTCATTACTTTCAGTTCCAATACTCGTGGGCGGCACGCTGGCACAGTGGTTAGCACTGCTGCACTCACAGTGCCAGAAACCCGGGTTCAATTCCCGCCTTAGGTGACAGACTGTGTGCAGTTTGCACATTCTCCCCGTGTCTGCGTGGGTTTCCTCCGGGTGCTCCGGTTTCCTCCCACAGTCCAAAGATGTGCAGGTCAGGTGAATTGGCCATGCTAAATTGCCCGTAGTGTTAGGTGAAGGGGTAAATGCAGGGAAATGGGTCTGGGTGGTTTGCTTCGGTGGGTCGGTGTGGACTTGTTGGGCTGAGGGCTTGTTTCCACACTGTAAGTAATCTAATCTAATCTACTTCCTCTAAAACTGTTTGGTTGCTAATTTCATTCTATTCCCTTTTTCTCAACAGACTACTTCACTAGTAATGTTGGGAAGTTTTGTTTTTTGTTTTGTTTTTTTTTGAAGACATTAATTAAAGTATTTGCTCCATAGTTCTGCCTTTTCCCGGTCCTCAATTCTCTGGTACCAGACTGTAAGAAAGCTGCACCTTTTTCCACTTAATTTTGCCATTGACATATTTTCAGAAGATATTACCAGTTCAATCTTAAAACCTTCGTTAATATACTCTTCAGAAACCCATCAATTCCTATCTTAAGTTACTCATTGATTGACCTTCCACAGCCGTACAAACACAGAAGCACAGACTTTGTCCAATCAACAATTCAACCCGGTCTACATTAGCCCCACTTTCCGACACAAGACCCGTAGCCCTGAATCTTATGGCGTTTCAAGTATATTTTCTAATGATTTCGAAGTTACCATGACAACTCCTCTCTCAGGAAGGGCGTTCTTGACCCCAACACCCCCGAGTAAAAAACAAACCTCAATTCCCTCCAAATATCAAACCCGTCACTTTAAAATGTGCTGCATTGTTCTTGGCCCTTTGACTAAAAGGAACAGCTGCTGTCTATCCATCCTGTCCATGTCCCTCGGAATTCTATCCTTCTGAATCACGGCCCACTCAGCCTTCTCTGCTCGAAACTAAACAACCCAAGCTTATCCACCTCTCTCCATAGTTGATATACTCCATCCCAGGGAGCATCCTGGTGAATCTCCTCTGAGCCCCCTGCACTACAATCACATCATTCCCGTAATGTGGTTACCAGAACTACACACAGTATTCCATCTTGGCCAAACCAAAGTTCCGCATAGCTCTTATAATCTATGCCTTGATGAATAAAGGTTATGTTTACGGTCCCTTATGCTTTCTCAAAATTGTTCATTAACGTATTTAGTCACATTCAGGGAAGTGTGGAGAAACACCCTCTGAGCTTCCTCATCTGCTGCCATTCATTGAGTACTCCCTGTCCAGTTCCTTCACCCAAAGTGTATCACATCATATTTATTAAGGTTACATTCCATCTGCCATTGTTCTGCCCATCTGACCATTCCATCTCTATCTTCCTGTAACATAAGACCTTCCTCCTCACTGCCAACCACCCGGCCAATCTTTGTATCAAACACAAACTTAGTTGTCACACTCCCACCACCCCCGTCTATAGTCATAGCTGCATCATTTATGAATACCACAAATAATAAGGTTAACGATCACACAACAACAGGTTACAGTCCAACCAGTTTATTAGGAGGCACTAACATCGAAGCGCTGCTTCTTCATGAGGTGGTTGTGTGCTTTTAAAGCTCGTGCCTCTGAATAAACCTGCTGGACTATTGTTTGGTGTTATGTGATTTTTAGGTTTGTTCACCCCAGTCCAACACCAGCACCTCTGAATCACTGCACTGATCCCTGTGATACACCATTGGACATCGGTTTCTAGTCACAATAACAGCCTTCAACCACTACCCTCTGTCTCCTAACACTAAGTTGATTTGGATGCAACTTGGCAAGTCATTAATGACTCGTACCTGTTCCCTTGTTATACATTTCTGCTAAAACACACTTGCAGAATATCTGGAGATTTTCCTTAATCTTACCCTTCCAGCAGGTTTCTATGACCCTGTTTTAGGCAGTTCTGACCGTGTGATGAATTTCCTCAAAATTACGTTCTTAAGTGGCCAATCCCTTATCTTGCCATTATTTGCCGTGAATTTGGATTGGGCAGCCAGGGAAGCGTCCTGTTAATTTTCAATTTGTCATATGTTTTGTGAATTTTGTAAATTTCTCTGTGACCCACGTCTCATTCTTTGAAACACTAGAGAACATAGGCCGGGTTTCCTCATCAGACATTCTCACTATCTGTGGGATTAATCTGGAGAACGTCCATTGCAGTTTTATTGTGGTCAGTATATTCTTTCTCAGATTGGGTCACCAACACTGTTCACAATGGATGCAGGTTTGCTCGCTGAGCTGGCAGGTTTATTTCCCGACGTTTCCTTACCTTACAAGGTAACATCTTCAGTGGACGTCTAGCGAAGCGATGCTGCACATTCCTGCTTTCTTTTTAAGGGTTTCTTTGGGTTGTTGATGTCATTTCCTGTGGCGAAGTCACTTTCTGTTCCTTTTCTCAGGGGGTGGTAGATGGGGTCTAACAACTAATAGCACATCGAGGTAGACATCTGCCAGAAATACATGTGGATTCTCTCCATTGATCCTATTAATTTCTAAATATCCAATGTCACATGCTACATAATAGATTCCAACAGTTTCCCGGCAGATGTCAAGTTAATTGGTCGCCAGTTCTCCAAACTATGCCTTTTTCCCTTTATAGATGTTTGGATCCCTTCCATTAATCTATAGTGCTTGGACCACGTTTTCTAACTTCCATTTATCCGAAATGGCTTCCGGCCTCTGCAGAGTACACAGGAAAATAAAACACAGTCATCGACAGTGCAATTAATACTTCTGTTGCTGATTTATGTCTGACATTTTAATATGAAGTACGTCAGGTTTGTCAGGCTGAGCAATGGTCAATCCAGTTACACTTTCAAATACTACCTTGTTACTGATATAAATTGATTTTTCGTCTTCAGTTGCACAAGTGCTACATGATCACTTGGTATTACTGGCTGATTTTATGGTTCTTCCTCCTTGAAGACAGATACAAAGCAATTGATTATTTTCTTGGCCATTTCCTTGTTCTTCACAATAAACTCTCCTCTCCCAATTACCAATTTCCATATTTGACCTTGCTTTCACTTTGTTTCCTTTGAAATACAGATTGTAGATTTATGCAGTGTTTTTGTTCCTGTTTGTTAGCATTCATGTTCTATTTTTTGATTTCCTTATCAGTTTCATGGCCCTAGTTTCTGGATCGTGAATTTCTGAGAATTCTCAGGTTTCCACAATGACTGAAATTCTTCTGAAGCCATTTCCTATCATTAATACATTTTCGAATTTGTTATGTTAAACATCATTATGTCACTTTCCCTTTCTTTGATGCTTGTATCTAAAATAAAAAGACTTTGCAATATTTCTATAAATGTCCTGGTCCTGATCAGATATATTCAGGAACACTGCAGGAGGACATAGAAGGAATTGCCGGAGCCCTGGCTGATATTTTTGCATCATCGCTGGCCAACGGGTGAAGTCACGAAGGACTGGAGGACAGCGAATGCTGTGTCTTTACTCAAGAAGTGCTACAAAGAAAAACATGGGAACTATAGACCAGTAAACGTAAAATCTGTTGTAGGTAACTTACTTGAACAGGTTCTGAGAGATAAGATATACATGCATTTGGAAAGACAGGGTGTGATTAGGAGCAAGATTAGGGTGGTGCTAGAAAAGCACAGCAGGCCAATCAGCATCCAAGGAACAGGAAAATCAACGTTTTGGGAAAAGTCCATCATCAAACTCAGCACGGCTTTGTGCATGGGAGATCATGGCTCACAAATTTGTTTGAATTCTTTGATTAAGTGACTAGCAACGTTGAGGAGGGCAGGATGGTGTATGTAGTCTTTATGGATTCAAGTAAAGACTTCAATAAGGTTCCACATGGTACATTGCTCTGGAAGGTGCCCGCGGAAGAGGTTGAGGCGGGAATATTCACAACATTTAAAAGGCATTTGTACAAATACATAGACAGGAAAGGATAAGAAAGATACAGGGCAATGTCAGGGAAATGGGGTTAGCGTGGATGGACATTTTGGTTGGAATGGACGTGTTTGGGCCGAAGGGCCTGTCTCCGTGTTGTCTGACTCTATGACTCCAAAAAACATTGCTTGCATCCCACTGTATGTTATATTGTACTTTCCCAATTCACTGGAGCGAACTTGACCCTTTAGCCTCCAGGCTACCATGATGTTTAACCAGAACGTTCAAGCAATCTATATTCATGCAGACACCGTGTAAAATGCACCTTATTAACGTCTCTATTCCTTCAAAGCTGATTCAAAGCAAGATTATTAATTCTTCCTTCTGATCACACAACACCAAACCCAAAATAAACTGCTCTATAGTTTGTTTCACAACATACTCTTCAACCCACCTCACATACACGTACAGAATTTATTTTGCACAGCATAAGCAGTCACTTAGTAAATACAGTTTAGATGCAGCTTGAGAACATCCAATAAAACTGCAGTATCCATGATAATTGCATATCTAAGTTCCAGAGCATATGATGCTCAGATTTTCTACAACCGATATATAACACACCAATATTTGCTGCGCCTTATTATTTGTAAGTTCTACATAAACTGATTCTGTGGAATCTGAGGGACAGGTCTGTGTCATTATTAGTAATAAACTTGGACAGGACATTCGGGGAGGCTCACCTCGACGCTGAGATGATCTGAAGATATCTCCATCAATATAGGACAAGCATCAATATCCTCCCTGCTCTGTCAGGATAATGGTCACCGAATTCTCTCTGCTCCATCACCCTCTCTGTATGTCTGTTATAGCACTTACCCCCAGAAAATCTTCATGCTCTATCTCCAAATAAGGCTCAGGCACTACCGATCTCACTATTGAATTCAGCAACTTCCATCCCACACTTTCTCTATCACCTACGCAATACCCCCCACATTAATAATACTATATGGATTTAAAACTGTCGACTGCCTCATTCCAGGCGCCTCACAATTCCTCCCAGATCCACCTCCACCAACACTAACAGTCCTGCCCTCACTCCTTCAATCACTTCCTTCTATTCCAAGAGAAACAGCCTGGAATAGGACAGAAATGGCCAAGCCGGGTGGTGGAGTGCCCAATATCCATTCCCTCACCCCTCCCCCACACCCGCCATGTGGGGAGGAAGCTAGTACAAGATGAAGTGGACTGGGATGCCTCGCGTGAAATTTCTGAAACATCCATGTCCCACTGACTGATTAAGGAACATTGCTCAGTGAAAGACAATTCTCACTGTAAAAACACTGGCATTTCAAACGACAGTCCTTTAACTCCAACCACCCCCCCCCCACCCACCACCCCCAAATGCAGTCACCTCACTGCACAGAGATGCAGACACAGAAATACAAAGAATTATTGGTAATACCCCAATATACGAACAAACACAATGCATACAAGGGAATAGGCATACATGCACGTAGAAACACACACAGACATATTGAGTCACACACAAATAGACATAAACATAGATAGAAACACACAGGCTGATACACAGAAAGACAAACGTACATGCACAGATACACAGATGACAAGCAGATGGACAAACATACGCACACGTAGACACAGATACAAATTGGAAATTTTTTTTGTTTTATAACAGGATCAAGGATTCTTGGGGGAAGGCAGGAGAATGAGGTTGAGGAACATATAAAAAATTATTGAATGGCATATCAGACTCGATGGGCCGAATGGCCTCATTCTGCTCCTTTTTTCATGTGGTGCTATGCTAACAGGTATTCTCTTCCTGAGACAGCAGCAGAGGCAGGGTTTGATACATATTCGATTGGAAAGGTTCAGTGGGAATGTGGGACAGGTTTGGAGTCTGGAATGGTTTATGTTCATTCCTAATTATTCTGCCCTTATATCTACAAAGAGATGGCGATTTGATGTTCAGTTAACAAAGTTTTAAAATAACAGGTCCCACAAAGAAATAAGGACGTACCTTTCACTTTAGTCATGTGCTACCTGTGGTATCCTCATCCTCAGGGAGCAGTGAAGACTCGTTTCTAGAGTCATAGAGATGTACTGCATGGAAACAGACCTTTCAGTCCAACCCATCCATGCCGACCAGATATCTCAACCCAATCTAGTCCCCCTGCCGGCAACTGGCCCATATACCTCCAAACCCTTCCAATTAGAACATAGAACAATACAGCACAGAACAGGCCCTTCGGCCCACGATGTTGTGCCGAACTTCTAACCTCGATTAAGCACCCATCCATGTACCTATCCAAATGCCGCTTAAAGGTCGCCAATGATTCTGCCTCTACCACTCCCACGGGCAGCGCATTCCATGCCCCCACCACTCTCTGGGTAAAGAACCCACCCCTGACATCTCCCCTATACCTTCCACCCTTCACCTTAAATTTATGTCCACTTGTCACACTCTGTTGTACCCGGGGAAAAAGTTTCTGACTGTCTACTCTATCTATTCCTCTGATCATCTTATAAACCTCTATCAAGTCACCCCTCATCCTTCGCCGTTCCAACGAGAAAAGGCTGAGAACTCTCAACCTATCCTCGTACGACCTACTCTCCATTCCAGGCAACATCCTGGTAAATCTTCTCTGCACCCTCTCCAAAGCTTCCACATCTTTCCTAAAGTGAGGCGACCAGAACTGCACACAGTACTCCAACTGTGGCCTAACCAAAGTCCTGTACAGCTGCAACATCACTTCACAACTCTTGAATTCAATCCCTCTGCTAATGAACGATAATATGCCATAGGCCTTCTTACAAACTCTATCCACCTGAGTGGCAACCTTCAAAGATCTATGTACATAGACCCCAAGATCCCTCTGTTCCTCCGTCTGACTAAGAACCCTACCATTAACCCTGTATTCCACATTCTTATTTGTTCTTCCAAAATGGACAACCTCACACTTGGCAGGGTTGAACTCCATCTGCCACTCCTCAGCCCAGCTCTGCATCATATCTAAGTCCCTCTGCAGCTGACAACAGCCCTCCTCACTGTCCACAACTCCACCTATCTTCGTATCATCTGCAAATTTACTGACCCACCCTTCGACTCCCTCATCTAAGTCATTAATAAAAATTACAAACAGCAGAGGACCCAAATTCATATACACATCCCAAATGCCTCTCAAATGTTGCAATTGTACCAGCCTCCACCACTTCCTTTGGCAGCTCATTCCATACAAGTACACCCTCTGGGTGAAAAACGTTGCCCCTTAGGCCTCTTTTGTATCTTTCCCCTCTCATCCTAAACCTATGCCCTATAGTTCTGGACTCCCCGACACCAGGGAAAAGACTTTGCCTATTTACACTATCCATGCCCCTCATAATTTTGGAAACCTCTATAAAGTCACCCCTCAGCCTCCGATGCTCCAGTTAAAACAGCCCCAGCCTGTTCAGCCTCTTCCTGTATCTCAAATCCTCTAACCCTGGTAAAATCTTTGTAAATCTTTTCTGAACTCGTTCAAGCTTCACAACATCTTTCTGATAGGAGCGAGATCAGAATTGCACGCAATATTCCAACAGTGGCCTAACCAATGTCCTGTGCAGCAGCAACATGACCTCCCAACTCATGTACTCAATACTCTGACCAATAAAGGAAAGCATACCAAGCCCGTTCTTCACTATCCTATCTACCTGCTACTTCACTTTCAAGAGCTATGAACCTACACCTACAAGGTTTCTTTGTTCAGCTACACTCCCTCGGACCTTGCCATTAAGTGTATAAGTCTGAGCTTGACTGATCTTTGTTGGAAAGGAGAGTCAATGTTTATTGGGAACAGACAGGAGATGGATGGACACACTCGGATCAGCCATGAGCATTCTGAATGGTGCCGCCAAATGATCAACTGTTGCCCCTACCCCGTGTGTTGTTCCCTCAATCCACCCTCGAGGCTATTACATGGTAGGGGACCACCCCATTCAATCAGACAGGTTCGATACAATGAGACAGGAGGAGACCATTCTGTCTCTCTAAGGAATTGCACAGCAATATAGAATGAAGTAATTCAGCTCGTTGAGTACATCACACAGCCCAGCAGGAGGCCATTCAACACGCCGGAACGGCTACCCAGGAGCAGGAAACATTGACTCTCCTGTCCAGCAAAGATCAGTCGCTAACAAGAAATAGAGAATAGAGTCAAATGTTTATTTTTAGGCTGCAAAGCTGTAATTGATGGAGTGCCTCAGAGATCACTGTGGGGTCATCAATGATCAACAATTTGGATCAAAGATCTGAAAGAAGGGGAGGGAATTGCTTGGAGCTCAATTAGCTCGTACACCAAGATGGTCATTTAATGTGTCATCAAATGAAGGTAGTGAGTCTGCAATGTGATACAGACAGGGAAGGTTAGTGAGCAAACCTTCAGCAGAAATAACAGAGGGTAGGTTGTCTATTTTATCATGAAGAATAAAACAATGGTAAACAATGTAAATGCAGAGAGATTGCAGAACTCTGTGATTCAGGCGGTTTCCATGCTCTTGGGACATGAATCATATGAAGTCAGTCTGCAGATGCAGCAAGTGATTTGGAAGGTAAGCGGAATGATGTTGCTTTTGGCAAAAGGTATCAGATTTAAGGCAGGAATGTTTAACTGCATCGGTACAGGGCGTTGCTGAGACCACATTTGATGCACTGTGTGCTGTTTTGATCCCCGAAACTAAAATGAAAGGATGTAATTCTTTTCGAAGATTTTCAAAGAGGTTTACCTTTACTCGTTCCTAGAATGCCGGCCTTATGTTATGGGGGATTATCAGTTTTGATCTTAGCTGAGAAATAGTATTGAACCATCCATGACTTTCTGAAGAGTGTATCAACTGGATGCATATTATCTCTTGTCAGGAAGACTAAAGCTAGAGAATAAATTTTAAGAAAAAGATGCATTTATATTAACAGACATACTATGAAGACACCTACCAATATTTACAACTTACACAGACACCTGTAAGCATGTTATCAAATTATAAAGTGGGGACATTTTTGCGATTGAAATGAATGCAAATGCATATAATCTATAATCGGGTTTTCCAGAGAATCTTCCAGAAGAGCACACATGGTCCAGTTTGGTGTTCATTATTGTATGTTTCAACACAGAGAAGGAGAAAAATGTCCCCTGCCTGAGAAGCAGCAGCCTATTGATTTCTCTCTCTTACGTTGTTCCATCCGATAGCAAAGTGTGAGACCATAAAATCCCTGTGTTATCTTTACCATTTGTGAAGGATTTCTGGTGAGAATTCACTGGAATCTCTCCACTGCCTGAAACAAAATGAATTCAGACAAATTCAACTGTTCCAGAGTGAAATCCCACTACCAGGAGCTTGTGTGAGCAGAATGACTTCAAAGGCAGTATAACGTTTGGGGCACTCTATCATTTTACCATTTGTTATTAGTCCAACTTTCTGTGTCTCACACTTTTCTAGAAAATGACCTAATCTGAGACCTACATCATTGGTCAGATCCCAAAACTGGTTCCATTTAAGATTGGTGTAACCAGTGGAGGAGTGGGACTGGAAAAGGACGGAGTGAACTTCCAACGTTGGTTGAAACACAAATGAGAAATGTTCAAAGGGCTGTTCAAGTGGAAATTCCCTTCCCCAGCAGTTTGTGGTGCCTGGATGCTTGCATTTATTCAAAGTTATATTTGGTGACATTTGACAGACAAGTGAATGTAGGAAAATGGTATATATAGAGAAAAATGCTGCTGCGACCACATTCACATCACCCATGGAATTTGTGAGTGCTGGAGCGATGACAAAGTGTCTAATAGCCCACTCCTGCTGCTCAGTCCTATGTCCCTATGTTCTATTCAGCTCCTCATAGCTCCTGATATTAGCAGATGGAGGCCAAATACCTGGTCCACCGGAACACAGGATATCATTCAATCCCTCAAGACTGTCACACACGGTTTGGTGTGGGTTGGAAAATGTTATTTGGAAAACCAGGCTGGTTTCAATATACACCTCTGGTCTCTTTACAGAGTGTCTCCGCTCTGCAACTTGTGCTTCATTTGTTGGTCATGTTGGAGACCCAGATTCACTATGAATACAGCCCCCATACCTCACCCTGAGATGACTCACAAAATACTTTATTCTCTGTTCCTGCAATATTCAATAACAGAACGTTCAGGAAAATTACAATTATTTATTTTGTAATTACAGAATATGAGAACATAAGAAGCAAGATTAGGTGACTCGGACGATCAACCCATTGTATACCATCATGGCTGACCTCCTGTTAGCAATAACTGGTCTTTAATGTCCAATTCTTCACACCCTTTAGCTCTTTGACAGGTCAAAAATTCATGTACCACCTCTTTGAATACTTTCAGTGATGTAACTTCCCTCACTATCTAGCCCAGATAATTCCTGGCATTGATTACCCTGTATGAGAGGAAAACACTCCCAACACAGACACCATCATCTATTGATATGAACAAGAGGTGAACACAGGGGCTCAGGAAAGAGTGAATGGCCTTGATATCAAGGTAGCATTTGACTGAGGATGGCCTCAGGTCCATCTTATTTGAGCTTAATGGGAATCAGGTGTACTCTCCCCACTGGTTGGGGTCTTTTACAGCACAAAGGAAGATGTTTGTGGTCGGTGACCGAAAATCTTCTCAGTCCTGTGACATCTCTGCAAGAGATCCTCAGGGTAGCTGCCTCAAAACAAACAATTTCAGCTGGTTCATCACTGTCTTTCCTCATCATAAGATCACAAACGGGGATGGTCACTGAAGATCACCCAATGGTCAGAACAATGTGTCGCACCTCAGCTCCTGGACTAGTCTGTGTCCATGTGCAGTAAGTCCCAGACAGCATTCAGGCTTGTGCTGTTAAAGTGTCGATAACATTCATGTAACAGCAAGGCCAGACACTCTACATTTCCACAGTTAAATGAACAGCTCATTCAGCATCTCAGGCACATTAGAAACGGATATGTCGAAGCCATTCAGCCCATCGAAACTACTGAACGAAGAGAGGAATAGCCGATTCAATCCTCCTGCCTGTTCCACAGGAAGAGAAGGGGTCTGATTATCACATCAAGTTGTTCAACAGGAACAGGCAGAGCCACGTCAGACCCATGAACCTGTTCCATGGGACCTGGAGGAGGCCATTCAGCCCCTCGAGACACTTATACAGGAACAGGAGGGTGTCACTGATGCTCCAACCTGACAAATCAATGGAGCAGAGAATGCACTCTGAGACGGATCCACGATGTTCTTCATGGCTCCATTACCTGTGGGACACGTGACACTTTGACGTGTTTTTCTGGTAGTGAGGAAGGTAGCCAGATGCTTTGTCTCAAGTCTCAGAGAGGCATCTTCCATCTCTGAGACACAGACCCATGTTCTCCATGGACATCAGAAGCTGGAGGGAATAGTTAACTGTTTTAGAATTTAGGTATTGTGGCTGTTGTCGGGATTGTGGATAACATGAAGTTTAATGCAGGACCACACACTAAATACACTAATGTGGGGAGAATTTAATCAAAGACTGACACTCTGTCTCTCTCAATCAACATATGGAGTGGGGATGGGCTGAGGGGAACGTCCTCTGATGCTCTTAACCTATTGACAATCATTTAACCCGAGTTAATAAAAGCCATGGAATTTATCATGGTATCAGTGCCTGTTTAGAACATCATGAGTGACTGTCCACCCCCTTCAGGTTCAATACAATCATCTCTTATTCTCTCACTGAGCTTCACTCTCTGCTCATTGTGCCATCATCCCAGGGATTAGTCTGGTGAAACTTGAGAGAAAGTCTATCTAGAGTACCCCAAATACTGCCTCTACAACACTCTCGGGGATGATCGCAAAAATCCTTTTCTCTCACTTAGACATCGCCATTTCTTTCCTATGCCACAAAAAGCCATTCCGTCTCTCTGGACTATGACTGACATGGAATGCATAAGTTCCTTACATCTGTACGTCAGCATCAATAAAGCCAACACCAGAGATGCGTAGGAGATGTGCATCACTCTTGGGGAGAATTTCAAAGAGATTGAATACACCTAAAATAGGGGATGATCACCTCCCTGAATAGAAATGAGCTATAGGAATACGGGAAACAGGCAGAGGAAGGGAGTTATCATTACTTCTGTTCTTCTCTCACAGGATGTATGCAGCCCTGGTCAGGGCAGCATGTTATGCCGATCTTGAAGTGAGTGTTTGGTTCAGCTGTTCCACAGGACAGTAAAGAGAAAAGCACATTCCTGTGGGATTGTAGTGTTACAACACAGGATACATTCTCCTGCTTAATATAAAACCAGCAACAGGGAAAAGATTTATCCACTGTAGTAATCCATGATAATTCTAGAGTCCAAACTATTTGAAGTAAAAATTAACAACTTTATTTCTTAAAGTATAATAGGGAATAATAGACGAACGAATATTTACAGCTTTTTCCTCTAAGCTATATTTTATCTCCCCCCCACCCCCCACCCCAACCCCCGACTATACTAGTCCGATTAGACTCCAAATTAAGATTTACAAAACAAAACTTCTTATCTCAAAACTAAGAAGCTTTCGGTTCTTCTCCATATTCCTGTCTTCTTTTCTTCTTTGAGATTCTGCTTTTACCAGTTACTAATCAATAAAGTTACCGAGAGGAGAGCTAATTTTCAGGCAGTCTTTGCCTGCTGGTAACTTGGCAATTCTCCTCTCAACTGTCAATTTCCCGCGGTCTTGTACCCCCAAACCATTGGACTGTGTCATTGGCTTTTATGATTATCAATGTTTTAAATTCACACTTGATTGGAGGTGGGCATTTTGGGTTATAATTTAAACTATTTGGCTGAATTTGTTTCTGTCTTGAGAAAATAAGCTAATCGAGACGTTCAACCAAATGTTACATTAAATCTATTTTTCAGAAGACTTGGTGCCGTCAGGTAGTTATTGCTGGCTCTTAATTCTGTTAAAGGTGCAGAACACCCACATGTTCATCACAGAAGTCACACTGAAACCTGAGCAGGGAAGAATGTCACATTGTCTTCGCTTAAGGACTTGGGGCAAGCAGATGGGCTTTTATGGCAAATCAAAAGAGTTGCTTTTAATTTCCCTCATTAGATATCAACAGACTATTATTCTGTGGCTCTAGAGTATGAGTCTTGAACACAATAAACTGTCGTCCCATTTGTACAGAGAACAAGTTTAACATCCTCCAGAGCAATTTTTTAGTGACGGACATATAGTTAGAAGGAACTTGAAACTGTTGCATCCGGATTAAACAAAGGCACAAATTATGATTTATTCAGAAGTTGCAATGAGACTGAGGACGTGACTGGGATATCATGACGGTGGTATTGGACAGGATTGGTGAGTGGGGACGAGATAGAGATGTAAATCTGTGAAGGACAAAATGGATTATGGAGTTTGAGAACAGTCTGGTTCTTTCTTGCATATCAGTGAGTAATTGAGAAATAGTAGTTTGATACTGATTAATATAAGAAAAGGTGTTTTTATTTGTAACTGAAAACATTGTCTTGCACTTTCCAAATTTTATATATCATGAGCAGAAATTCAGTTCAACCCGGTTTAGTAGACAAATATAATGACTTACCAGGAACACCAACTAACGCGAGGATGGGATAGTAACCACCTTGAATAATCCAAAGGATATCCTGGATCCGTGATGTTAATGATATCCAAGGCCGAGAAAGAAAGTAAAGACCCCAGAATAAACTCCTGTCTGCTATTGTAATATTCCAGTCTAATATTCCCAGATTCTGATCGATTGTTGAACCATTCCAGTCTAATGATCTCAGATTCTGATCCATTATTGTACCATTCCAGTTTACTGATCTTAGATTCTGATCCAGTATTGGAACATTCACATCGGAGGTCCTCACATTCTGAACCATTATTGTAACGTTCCAGTCTAATGTTCTCAGATTATGATCTCTACTGCCCCTCTCTCTCGAGTTGATGATCCCTGTTAGTGCTGTCAGTGATGCTTCTACTCATACTATGGGATAACACGCTGAAAAGAGCCCATTTATCATTCACTGATGGAAACGCTCCACTGGGATAATTAGGATCCAAGGAGATTGAAATTAATCACAGTCACTGAACAAATAGCTCCAATTAACCCTTTTCAATTTAATATTGATTTTAATAAAATTCAAAAGAACGTTTAAAACTTGGCATGGGATATGTGGAGTGACTGAGGGATGGAATATTGGAGATGTTAGATTGAATGCGTGCACTCATTCAATCTGCCTTGGATATGGGAGTAACGTCAAAGGATTGTCAGAACATAAACAAGTTTCTCCGTTTATAAATGGAAACATACAGTCTGTAACTACTGATCAGAGATTATAATGTCAGTAAAATATAGCGAGAACTTTTCTCGTCCAGAATCTGACAGGAAAATGTGCCTACGACAACATGAGTGATAACGGACAACTGACATGGATATGGTAACAGAGAATATGACGTGACAGACAATTCAGATGATTATTCGAGAATCAGAGAGAGCAGGTGAGGGTCATGCTGTTAATGTTATCGATGTCAATCAACTGTGATTAAGTACCATTGGATTTCAATTGCAGTGTGATTATGTTGTTGGGGACACGGTGCTGAGACTGGAGGGAGGGTACATGGTATTTCCCATTCATCAGTAGTGAAACATTACTCTTTGTAAATCACTTGAAGATCAAATTCAAGGATACAACTACAATGAGGAATGAGGAGAGCCAATATTAACCATACGACCATAAGACATTGGAGCAGAAATTTGGCCATTCAGCAAATTGAGCCTGCTTTGCTATTCAATGATGGCTGTTAAGCTTCTCAACCCCATTCTCCCGCTTTCTACCTGTAACCCTTGATCCCCTTTACAGTCAAGAACCTATCTGTCTCACTCTTAAATATACTCAATGATCTGGACTCGACAGACTTCTGTGGCAGTGAATTCCATAGATTCACCGCTCTCTGGCTGAGGAGGTCTCTCTTTATCTCTGTTTGTAAAGGTCTTCTCTTTACTCTGTCCCTTCCGGTACTAGTCTTTCCTATCATTGGATATATCTTCCCAAAGTCCACTCTGACCCAGGACATTTAGTATTCTGTACGTTTCAATTAGACCTCCTAACATCTTTCTGAACTCTATCAAATACAGACCCAGAGCCCTCAAATATTCTTCATATGTTAAGCTTTTCATTCCTGTCACCATTCTCGTGGATCTCGTCTGAAAACGCTCCAAGACCAGCACATCCTTCCTGAGATATGGGACTCAAAACTGCGCACAATAATCCGAATGTAGCATGACCAAAGCATTGTAGAGCCTTAGAAGTACATCCTTGCTTTTATATTGAAGCCTTCTTGAAATAAATGCCATCATTGTATTTGCCTTCCTAACTACTGACAACATGCAACTTTACCTTTCAAGACGCCTGGATGAGAACGCCCGAGTCTTTTTGTACTTCAGATTTCTGAATGTGCTTGCGATTTATAAAATAGTCCATGCCTCTATTCATCCTGGTAAAATGCTTTTCCACACTTTTCAACGTTGTACTACATCTGCCACTTCTTTGCTCACTCTCTAAACCTGTAAAAATCCTTCAGCAGGTGAAAGTGAGGACCGTAGATGATGGAGATCAGAGTCAAAAAGTGTGGTTATAGAAAAGTAAAGTCTGTCAGGCAGCATCTGAGGAGCAGGAGATTCGACGTTTCAGGCATAAAACCTTCATCAGGGATGTGGGGTGGGCGGAAGGAGCCAGAGAGAAAAATGAGAGGGGCTGGTGCTGGGAGGAAGGTAGCTTGGAAGGCGACAGCGAGATGAAGGTGGGTGGTGGAAGTGATAGGTCTGAGTGGAAGGTGGAGTGGATAGATGGGAAGGAAGAGGACAGGTAGGACAGTTCAAGATGGCAGTTCTGAGTTGGAGGGTTTGATCTGGCATAAGGTGGAGGGAGGGGAAATGAGGAAACTGGTAAAATTGTCCTTGATACCGTGTGTTTGGAGGGTCCAAAGACAGAAGATGACGCGTTCTTCCTTCACACGTCAGGTAGCTAGAATTTGGCTGTGGATGAGGTCACAATCCTGCAAAGCCTTGGCGGAGTCGGAGGGGGAGTTGAAGTATTCAGCCACAGGGCAGTGGGGTTGTTGGGTATGTGTGTCCGAGAGTGTTCCCTAAACCGTTCTGCAAGTTGACGTCCTGTCTCGCCAATGTAGTGGAGACCAGGAGCAATGGACAGACTAGAAGAGGTGTTTGGATGCACAGGATGTTATCTGCCTGATGTGGAAGGATCGTTTGGGGCCTTGGGTGGAGGTGAGGAGGGAGGTGTTGGCACAGGTTTCATACCTGTTGTAGTGGCAAAGGGAAAGTGTCGGGAGTGGAAGGTGGCTTGTTGGGGTTGCGTGGACATGACGAGGGAGCTGTGAGGGAATGGTCTCAGCAGTATGATGATAGGGGTAGGGAGGGACGTATATCTCTGGTGGTGGAGTCTGACTGTTGGTGGCAGAAATGGTGGAGGATGATGCATTGTATCCTGAGGTTGGTGGGATGGAAGACCAGCACCAGAGAGGTTCTAACTGGTTGTCGTTGGAAGAGTGGAGTCCAAGGGCGGAGTTTTGGGCAGGTGAGGAGATGCGCTAGAGCACCCTCCTGCAGCTGAACCTCCTCTTCAATGCTACCTGTCCCTCTATCTATCTTTGCACTGTTTGAAAGCTTAGCCCAAATGCCCTCAGTTCCGTCATATCGATAATGAATGCACAAAGTGAAAAGTTGTGGTCCCAAAACTCAGTCTTGTGGAACACCACTTGTCACTGGCTGCCATCCTGAGAAGGACACTTTAATCCACACTCTCCGCTTTCTTTCAGACAGCCAAACTTCAACTTCCACCGTGCCTCTAACACCATGGACCCATATCTTTCTCAATAGTCTCATGCATGGCACCTTGTCAAAGGATTCTTGAGGTGCAGATGGATGACATCTATCGGTTCTCCTTGATCAAATCTGCACATTACGCCCTCAATGTATTCTAGCTGGTTTGTCAGGCACGACCTCCCCTTGATGAAACCATGCTGTCTCTGTCCTATTTTACCAAAGGCCTTCAAACATTCAGAAATCCCATTCTTCACGATGAATTCCATGATGTTACCCACAACCAAGGTTAGGCTAATCAGTCTGCAGTTTTCCATCTTCTGCCTAACTCCCTTATTAAACCGGGTGTCATGTTAGCAATTATACAGCCACTTGGCCCTTTCCTGATTTTAGTCATTCCTGAAAGATTACCACTTACACTTGCATTTACTCTTCAGCGATCTCCCTTACAAGGCTGGGGTGTAATCCATCTGGTCCAGGTGAGTTATCCACATTCAGGCCATTCTGTTTTCTAACATGTTCTTCTTGGTAATGGCCACTGTATTTAGGACTGCCCTCTCACTCTCTTCAAACCTTGGGAAATTACTCGTGTATGCCACCGTGAAGACTGATGCAAAATTCCTCAGCCATTTCTTTGATTCCCACTACTGTCTCTCCAGCATCATTTCCCAGTGGTCCATATTCACATTTATGTCTCTTTTGCACTTTATATATCTAAAGAATCTCTTACAGTTTCCTTTATATTACTGGTTAGCTTACCCCCATACTTAATCTTCTCCCTTCTTATTTATTTTTTCATGCCTTCTGTTGGCCCCAGTTCTCCAGTTCCGCACTGCCCTTCAATCTGCTTGCTTTTTGCTTCTATGCAATCCCTGACTTCCCTTGTCAGCCCTGGTTGCCTCATCCCCCCTGTACCATGCCTCGATTACTCAGCATGAATCTCTGCAGTGTCATTTAAATTATCGTGGAATATCCAGCCATTGCTGTTCCCCTGTCTTTCCTGCTAAACGCATGTCCAGGTCAATTCACAATCACGAAGGACTCAAAGCCCTCCGCTTCTTCCTTTCCCGCTGAACCAACCAGTACCCTTCCACTGACAACCTCTTTCGACTGACTGAACTGGTCCTCACCCTGAACAACTTCTCTTTCCAAACCTCCCACTTCTTCCAAACCAAAGGAGCAGCCATGGGTACCCGCATGGGCCCCAGCTATGCCTGCCTCTTCGTAGGATATGTGGAACAGTCCATCTTCCGCAGCTACACTGGCACCATTCCCCACCTTTTCCTCTGCTACATCGATGACTGTATCCACGCTGCCTCGTGCTCCCACGAGGAGGTTGAACAATTCATCCACTTTAACAACACCTTCCACACCGACCTCAAATTCACCTGGACCGTCTCAAACTCCTCCCTCCCCTTCCTAGACCTTTCCATTTCTATTTCAGGCGATTGAATCAACGCGGACATTTACTATAAACCAACCGACTCCCACAGCTACCTAGACTACACCTCCTCCCACCCTGCCCCCTGTAAAAACGCCATCCCATATTCCCAATTCCTTCCTCTCCCCTGCATCTGCTCCCAGGAGGACCAGTTCCAATACCGTACCACACAGATGGCCTCCTTCTTCAAAGACCAGAATTTCCCCCCAGTCGTGATCGACGATGCCCTCCACCACATCTCCTCCACTTCTCGCTCCTCCGCCCTTGAGCCCCGCCCCTCCAATCGCCACCAGGACAGAACCCCACTTGTCCTCACCTCCCACCCTACCAACCTCCATATACATCGTATCATCCGTCGTCATTTCAGCCACCTCCAAACGGACCCCACCATCAGGGATATATTTCCCTCCCCTCCCCTATCAGCGTTCCGAAAAGACCACTCCCTCCGCGACTCCCTCGTCAGATCCACATCCCCCACCAACCCAACCTCCACTCCCGACACCCTCCCCTGCAACCCCAAGAAATGCAAAACTTGCACCCACTACTCCCCCCTTACTTCGTTCCAAGGCCCCAAGGGATACTTCCATATCCGCCACAAATTCACCTGCACTTCCACACACATCATTTATTGCATCCGCTGCACCCAATGTGGCCTTCTCTATATTGTGGAGACTGGCCGGCTACTTGCAGAACGTTTCAGAGAACACCTGTGGGAAACCCAGACCAACCAACCCAACCACACCGTGGCTAAACACTTCAACTCCTCCTCCCACTCCACCAAGGACATGTAGGTCATTGGACTTTTCCATCGCCAGACCATAGCAACACGACGGTTGGAGAAAGAGCGCCTCATCTTCTGCCTAGGAACCCTCTAACCACAAGGGATGAACTCCGATTTCTCCAGTTTCCTCATTTCCCCTCCCACCAACTTGTCTCAGTCAAATCCCTCAAACTCAGCACCACCTTCCTAATCTGCAATCTTCTTCCTCACCACTCCACCCCCACCCTCACTCCGGCCTATCACCCTCACCTTGACCTCCTTCCACCTATCGCATTTCCAACGCCCCTCCCCCAAGTCCCTCCTCCCTACCTTTTATCTGACACTGCTGGACACACTTTCCTCAATCATGAAGAAGGGCTCATGGCCGAAACGTCGATTCTCCTGCTCCTTGGATGCTGCCTGACCTGATGCGCTTTTCCAGCAACACATTTTCAGGTCTGATCTCCAGTATCTGCAGTCCTCACATTCTCCCCGGTCAATTCTACCCAGCTTCTCCCTTATGCCTCTCCAGTTGCCTTTATTCAGATGAAATACTGTTAACTCTGATTCTATCTTCTCTCTCAAATTGCAGAATAGATTCTACCATGTTCTGATTACTGCTTCTGAAGTTTTCCTTCACCTTAAGCTCCCTTGTCTAGCCTGCGTCATTAAACCTAGTGTCATCTATTCCCGACCGGGCTCCACCACATGATGCTCCAAAAAGCCATCCCATAGACATTCTTCAAATTCCTTTTCTTGCGATTCACTACCAACCTGGTTTCCCATTGTACTTGCATATTGAAATCCCCCATGATCACTGTAACTTTGCCTTTCCTACAGATCTTTTCTATCTCCTGGTGTATCTTGTGCCCCAGCTCCTGACTACTCTTTGGAGGCCTGTGCAAGTCTCCAACTGTGGTTGTCTTACCTTTGTGATCCCTCAATTCTACCCATGCAGATTCTACACCATCTGACTTTACTTCCTTTCTTATTGTTGATTTAATTTCATTTCTTATTAATAATGTAAACCCACTCCCTCTGTCTTTTCCATTGGGTATATGTCCTTGCATATCCTGATCCCCTTGCAGCCACTTCTCTGTGATGCCCATCACATCATACCTACCAATTTCAGTCTATGCCACAAGCTCATTTACCCTATTCCTTATACTGCACGCATTCAGATATAACCCTTCAATCTTGTATTAACGGTCCCTCTTCTCATTGCCATTTGTTTTTCCAGTGTGATTGAAGTTTGATTGCTTACTCTTTCCATACCCTCTGTCCTATTTGCGTCTATGCTGGTGATTTTAATAACCTCTCCTGAGCTCTGTACTCTTTCATGCTCTTTTCTAAGTAAACCCTATAAACGAACCCCCACCCCACGCACACACACACTCGTAATCAGTTTAAAGCTCTGTCTACCTCCTTGGTTAGGATTCACGCGGACACAGACGAAGAAAGTCCAATCGGAACATGTCCTTTCTTCCTCAGTAATAAAATGTGTTTAATGTTTGTGAGAAGATTTGTAGCTCGGGTGCTCGTTGTTGTGGTTCTGTTCGCCGAGCTGGGAATTTGTGTTGCAGATGTTTCGTCCCCTGTCTAGGTGACATCCTCAGTGCTTAGGAGCCTCCTGTGAAGTGCTTCTGTGATCATTCCGTCGGCATTGATGAAATTGTGCGGGTATCCGTTTTGGCGAATACATTGCATAGGTGTTCTTCTTCCTCTTTTTGCAGTTCTGGTGTACTGCAGTGTGTTGTGGCCCTTTTGAATAATGTCTTGATGCAACTTCTTTTGTGTCTGTTGGGGTGGTTGCTTTCGTAGTTCAGGACTTGGTCTGTGTGTGTACCTTTCCTGTATACCTTTGTGGTGAATTCTCCGTTCGGTGTTCTCTATTCCATCACGTCTCGGAATGTGAGTTGTTTGTCCTTTTCTTCCTCTCTAGTGAATCGGATTCCTGTGAGTGTGGCGTTGATGATTCGGTGTGTGTACTCTATTTCTGTGTTTTTAATGATTACAAAGGTGTTATCCACATATCTGACCCAGAGTTTGGGTTCAATTTGCAGTAAAACTGTTTGTAAGAACAGCCTTTCCACACATTATCCATGAGACAACTCAGTCATTTCAGCTATCAGTCTAGTAAACCTCCTTTGAACCACCTCCAAAACACTTACACTTTTCATTAGAGAATGAGTCTCGGGTATTTCAAGGATGTGTAAGAGGTCATAGACTCTTTCTAAAATTATGTCCCACTGAAAGGTCAGTCACCTGGCCAGGCTCATTAGCCAATATGAGGTCCAGTATGGCTCTTCCTCTCGTTAGTCTATCAACATACTGTGCCAGTTAATAAATTCTGCCCCATATAAGCCTCTTGCTCCAAGGGACTCCTAGTCATTACTGGAGATATTAAAGTCACTCACTATGACCACTCTGTTTTTAATACACCTTTCCTTAATCGACGTACATATCTGTTCCTCAATCCCTCCGTGGTTGTTGGAGGGATTATAGTAACTCAATGCTTGCAGCCATCTAATTTTTGAGCTTTACCCATATTGCTGCAGTGGATGATCCCTCCTGTATGTCCTCTTGAAGTACAGATGTAGCATTCTCCCTTATTAGTAAAACACCTCGTCCACCTCTTTTACCTTCCTCTCCATCTCGCATAAAACAATGAAACCCTGGAATGTTGAACGGCCAGTCGTTTCCCTCTCTCAACCAAGTCTCTGTAAAGCTGCAACATCATAGTCCTATGCACGGATTCAGGCTGTCACTTCATCGGTCTTAACCATAATAATTCTTCCATTGAAATGAATACACTTCAGCCCAACTCCATCAGATCCTGACCTGATATTTGGTTTGAGTTTCCCTGATGTAAATTTTCCTCGTCTATTCTCTGGTAATAGGAGATTAGAAAAGACTGTCAGTAAAGCAGAACATATTGCAAACAGACAATTTCTGTTTCCTCCCTCGTCCCTTCTATCTGTACATTGCATCACACACTGCCCAATTCCAATAAACTACTGGATAATTATGATGCTTCAAACAACAGTCTCCAGCCTCTCAATGCACATTCTTCAACTCTGTCTGCACCTATTGCATTAACTGTTTTCTGATCCCTCTCTCAACCAAATCTCTATAATATTTTTATCATAGTTGTATACACTCATTCAAACTCCAAGCTCCAAGCTCATCTGTCTTGCCTGTCACACTGCTCACATTAAAATCAGCACACTTCAGACTGCCAGCCCCATTGTGTTCACTCCCCTCTGCCAGTTTGTTGTTGGTCTTAGCTGTACTGGGATTGGTCTCCAACTGCTCTTCAGTCACTGTGCTTGTGGATGTTCTGCTCTGGCTCCACCCTCCCTCCCCCACCACCACCACACTGGTTTAAACCCTCCTGAGTGACAATAACAAACCTGCCTGCCAGGAGATTGCTGCCGGTTCACGTCCATCCCGTCCTTCTTGTGTATTTCATACTGACCCAGGAATCCCAATGACCACATATCGGAGATTGCTGCCAGTTCCGATGCATCCCGTCCTTCTTGTGTATATCCTACCAACCCGGGAATCCAAATGATCCACATATTGGAATTGCTGCCTATCCTACCAGCTCTTTGGCCACGTTTTTAACTGTACTGCCTTCCTATTCCTAACCTCACTGACACGTGGCATAATCTCGTCTCTCCAATATTCAAAAATCCTTTCAGCACAACTCTGGCAAGATCTTCACTTTGAAATGGATAGACTAGACAATAAAAACTTAATGTGATCTCATTAACCAGGAAAGTGGAGCCCAATCAATCTGTCGCAATGATCATAGAATCTGATATCTATCACCTTCACCAAAACTGTATGACAAGGCATACATATGGAGCATCTATTTGTAGATGGACGAGGATAAACAGAATTAGTCCAAAAGACCAGAAAATGTCAGAACAGATGGCTGCCATTCAGCCTGTTTGCATTTTTGTGCAATTGGATTTTAGCTATTCTGTTCCTTTTAATAGCAGAGTCTTTGCCCCGCATCCCTGGTGGGTCAGAAAGTGCCCAGAACTTACTATTTGTGCGCTCCTTGCGTAGGGAGCATCCAGTGCCAGGTGATGGGGTGTGGGGAATCCTGGTGTGGCTCGATGAAAGGCTGCATGCAGTGACGGATGGACTCAGGGATTGAGAGCGACAGAGCAGGTAATCAGAGACATGCACTCACATAAGTAGCTGGGCAAGATTCCCCTGTACTCGGGGAGCCTGAGCACCAGTGCCACTTTTACAACAAACCCATCATATTTGCAGCAATTCTCCATCAAATACAAGTAAATATACTGCAGATGGCAGAAGCCTGAAACAAACATAGAAACATACCATGGAGAGAGAAAAGAGTTAATTCTCCCAATGCAGACACGGGGAGATTGTAAAAAAAACTCCACAAAGACAGGGTCCAGAGATTGGAATAATTCTTATTTGAATGAAAATAGTCTTACCAGTGATAGGCAATATGGTTTTGTGCAGAGAAGGTCATGTCTTACCAAATGAATGGAATTTTTGAGGAAGTGACAAAGTTTATTGATGAGGGAGGGTCTGTAGATGTCATGTACGTGGACTTCAGGAAGGCGTTTGGTATGTTTCCCCATGGTCGGGGTATGTCGAAAGTGAAGTCACATGGTGCGCGAGCTGGTGAATAAAGAACTGGCTGGGCAACAGGAGGCAGAGAATAGTAAGGGGAGGGAGTTTCTCAAAATGGAGAACTGTGACCAGTGGTTTATTTTAAGATGTTTCTGGAAACTTACATGAATGGGCAGGGAACAAAGAGATACAGATTCTTAGAAAATTGGCGACAGGCTTAGGTAAAGGATTTGGATTGGCGCAGGCTTGGACCATCGAATGGCCTGTTACTGTGCTGGAATGTTCTTTGTTATAACATTATCAATGACCCATCAGAACCCCAGTAATATTCTCCTATAACCGCTTCCATCAGGCTAAAAGGTACAGAAGCTTGAAAACACTGAGTAGCTGGTTCAAGAACAGTTTCTTCTTGACTGTTATTAGACTGATGAGTGTACTCGCTAATCTCAGATAATGCTGATCTTGTTCCTGTTGATCTCGCCTCGCCCACCCCCTGTGCAGCATAACCTGCATGGCTCTAAAACACATTTTATAGCCATTGTTCTGTACATCATTGTTTACTATGCTTTGCCTGTATATCTTGGTACAGGTCAAAGTAAATCCTCACCTCCTTTCCCCCAGTTCCTCCAGTGCTCACTCCCAGATGTCTCTGATCCCCACCCCAGCACACTGTGACCCCATCCCCAGCTCCCTGTGTGCTTTGTATCTCACTATTTCTCTCACACTGTCTGTTTCCGTGTTTTCCTTCTCTCTGTCTTCTGCTTCTTTCCCAGATTACAATCTTCCCTTCTCCCTGTTCTTGTGACTGTTTGTTTCTTGTTTTGTTTCCTTTCTCTGTTTTACTGACTGTCCTTCTGTTTTCCTCGCTGTGTTTTCTCTCTCTCTCCTTATATGCGTCCGTCTCTTTCTCCCTCATTGTCATGGTGATGGCTTCTCTATTCTTTTGAAGCATGTGATGGCTCTTTGGTTGGATGTTGGCAATACAATAAACTCAATTTGGTATCTTAGACATAATTTAAATTTATTGGTTAAATTTCAATTGTTGTCAACACAGCAAACAGAATGTAGATATCCATTTAACGGTCAATTGTTACATCTAAATATTTTGGAACTGCCTTCTCCCAGTGCTCTGCATACTGGCAACGGAAAGCATTCTGTTCATGTGCATAATAGTGTGACGGTAACTGCTCTTCCCAGGACCGTAAGAAACTACAGACGGTTTTGTGCACAGCCCATACTATCATGGAGGACAACCTTCCATCCATTTATACTTCTCATTGTCAGTGAAAGACTGGCAACATCAAATATCTCTCCCAAAATGGTAATGATCTCCAACAACCTCTTCCAAAAGGGAGGAGATACAGAGACTTGAAAACATGGACCAGCATGCTCAGGAACACCTTCTTCCCTACCGTAATTAGACTAACGAATTGACATCTCTAATTTTTCAAATAATGTTAATCTTGCTAAAGTCGATCTTGAATTCCACTGCTCCTGTGCAGCTGTCACCTTGTCCGCCTCACTCTGTCTGAGTGCCCTGTGAGGCTCAAGGTCTTCTCAAGGGCAATCAACAAAGTGAACTAATGCTGGCCCACCCAGCGATTCCTATATCCCATTAATAAATATAAGAACATGACGACACTCAGGGAACACAGACAGGTGGGATCAAATCACTTTAAACATGATCTTAGATAGATCGAGATTCCCCTCAGTATCTGAAAGTAGAGTGTTCCTACAAAGCCTTTCATTAGCTGAAAAGGCATAAAGTGAAGTAGCATTAATTTATGTGTGAAAAATTTACTTTTCTTGTTAAAAGTGAAAATCCTCTTCGGATTTCTTTTGGTTAGTGAAAACAGGACGTAATGGAGGTTTTCCGGAAAGGGAAGTGGAAAAAAGCGAATTTTTGAAAAGCGGGGTATCCATGTACCACCATGGGCATGATATTCAGGAAGATGGGAAAAGTTAAAAATAAATGAGGTGGATCTCACATTTTATTTCCATCCCAGCTGATCATCATTCCCTTTGTTTGCTATTTTTCTTCTATCTCTCTCTTTCTCTATCGATTTAGCTCACTCCTCCTGCCCTTCAAAGCAGACTTCCCTGTCACCAGCATTGTTCACACTATTTTCCAGCTGCTTTCAGTTCAGAAAAGCTTCCCAGCACTTTCTGATCTGTTCTTTGCATTATTTATGCAATTTCAGATCTCCAGCATCTTTCTTTATTTGGTTTTACCTTCAAATGTGTTATTCCGAGGGATGTCGGCATCTCTGCCAAGGGCAGCATTTGTTAATCATCACTAATTGCCCTGACTCTGACGCCATTCCTCAAGCCAATATGAAGTCAAGCACATTGATATGGGTCTGAAGTCACACTTAACCCAGACTGGGTAGTAACGTTAGATTTCTTTACCGACGGTCGTCAGTGGAACAGGAAAATTTTCAGACAAAATGTGGGTTTTATAGTTGTTTTTCGTGAAATTCACTTTTATTCCAAATCTTATCATTTTTATTTAAATTCTGCCATCAGCTGTGGTAAGACTTGAACGAAATCGCTTGAAACAAAGTCTTTCGTTTAATAAGCTTTGCTCCTGAATTACATCCAGCGACATTCCTACTCTGATACATTGTCCTAATCATGAAGTAACAATTCTGTGATTGAAATACTTGTAACTGGAAAAGTGGCCAGAAGCGAGCTTGAAATGTAAAGCCTGAATTTTATCAACGTGCAGACAATGGTTTGTTCAGCACTGATGCAGAGATGGAGACTGGGGATATTATGAGCTGGTAGTGGACAAGGTTCGTGACAGAGAGAACAAGAGACATAAATCAGTTCAGGGCAAAAAGGGATCTCGAGGTTGTGCACAGTTTTGTTCTCAGATATAAGGGTGTGGTCTGCAATTCAGATGAATAGAAACTGCAATTGAAATTGAAGATAAAAGTTTCTTTCATTGGAAAATATGGATAACAGAAATTGCAATGAAGTTCAAAATTGTTTATGGGATTAATGAATGGACAGAAGTAGAGAACTCCAACAATAGCGAGAATAGGTTATGATTTGGAGATGCCGGTGTTGGACCGGGGTGTACAAAGTTAAAAATCACACAACGCCAGTTTATAGTCCAACAGGTTTAATTGGGAGCACACTAGATTTCAGAGCGTCACTCCTCCACCATAGGTTAGTCACACACTCTCCAACCCGCACAATCAGCACCACTAATATCCGATAAGGTACAAATATCCAACAGAGGGAAATGTTGAAAAGACCCAAGGAAAGCCTCCTCTCCATTGGTGTAATTATCCAGTTCCTTATTCGCAGATTCAGACCTGTCCTCTCCACGTCTGTGCAGCTGCTGATCTCTGTTACTGTTGGAGCTGATGCATCTGCTCCTAGGCTGGGATAGTGCACTGAGTGAAGCCCCTCACCAATAGGACACAGTTACAATGCATGGAGACTGACATCAATCACAGTCACTGAGCAAACAGTTCTAGCTTTCAATACAGCACATTCAGTTCACAATATAACTGGACTGGACTTGATGCTGACATCGCTGGCTAATGGTCGCATCTCCCATCACTAATTCCCCTAGTGAAGTCAATTGTAAGGGAGAATGATGGACGTTTTCTTATCGCAGACTAGACGACTCTGCCCTGTTGTATGCTTGCAATGCTGTCACCATCGTACCCCGAATCTCTGCCCCTCCACTAAATAAAAAGAAACACAGTCAGGATGTTGTTACTGTGCTGATCTCTCCTTCACGGGAACAAACCCCAGCCAACAGACAGTCACTGGGCACAATTGCCCTGAACATAGACAGGAAGGGTGGACTTCTCTGAATGGTCCTCTCACTGCTCTAATACAGAAACGTTGAACCTTCCATTAGAGTATGTTTAAGTAATTAATTTATACAAATTGACAAACATCTTAATGCAGTTTTATTTGCTGTAAAGCAATAAGTTTTTACTTGTTTTCCCCTCAATCCGAAATCAAAAGTGAACTTACTCATTAAAACTTATGAATTAATAAGTCAGGTTTAGCTAGTAGATCGGGCGGAATGGGGGTAGTGGCTGTGGAGACTGCATGGGGAGTACAATGATATTCCCCAGTCATCATCACTCTTAACGTCAGATAGAATTAAATATAGTTCACAACAAGGAAAGAGCCAACGTTTGGGAGATGCAATGCTGAATGACAATGTGAACTGAACAGGATAATTTTAAATGTGATAAAGTGAACTATATTTTATATACACACAATTTAATCATTGGGAATACAGATTAACTAGTGTCACCGCATCTGAAGCATTGACTTTGATGTCTCTTCACAGATACAGCCAGACCTGCTGAGCTTTCCCTCTAACGTCTGTTTTTGATTGAGATTGATCATGTTGATCATATCAGGCAGGATGCTTACAATTAAAAGCAGATGCTAATAACAAAATGTACAGGGCAACGGGGACAATACAAGAGAATGACAGTAGAAATATCGCTAATTCCAAAACTGGAAGAGACAATGGGCTGAGTTTTCACCACCTTTGCTGTAATAATTCTATGTTATGCATTGAAAGCTTTTGGAGATTGGGGAGACAAGCTAGTTGAATGAAGGACACGGAGTGTTCCATCATCAAAAACCTATCCCAATTAATTCATGAAGTTCAGCTGCCTCTAAAATGTATTTTCAAACAAAATAGATTTCCTGAGATTTTCAAGATGTTCAGATTTTTTGTTACTTTCTATCTTAAAGAAGAAACAGATTTCGGCTGTAATTCAGGTGTCACAGACACACCAACTGTAATAGAGACATGAAAGGACCACATTGTCCAAATATTACCAAGTTCAATGTGTAGACCTGTCAAGAAACATGAAATATAGAAATAATGGAAACATGAAATGCAAACAGAAAATGCTGGAGAAACGAAAAAGGTGAGGAAGTGTCTGCCGAGAGCAACAGAATTAACATATGTAATATGATGTGACACTGTTCTGAAAAGTCCTATTAGAATCAAAGGTTATTTTTTTGCACCTCTGCTCAGATGTTGCCAGATCGACTGAGTTTCGCTCCAGCTCTTTTGATTTCTTTCTTCTTTCTGAACTGTGACAAAGTGTCTGATCTGAATGATAGCAGCAAAGCTGTTATCTCTCAGTTGAATCTCGAGTAATTTGTTATGGACATTAAATGAGAAATTACAAAGTTCCTATGTTTGACAGGCTCTAAATATCGATGACGTATTGCATTGTGAGAACTTGCCATGAAAATGTTGAAACAAAACAGAAGTTGCTGTAATCGCTCAGCAGGTCTGGCATCATCTGTGCAAAGAAATCAGAGTTAACGTTTCAGGTCCAGTGCCCCTTCCTCAGAACTGATAGTAACACGGAAAATGTTGGTTTATATGCAGAAGAGACTGGATAGCTCTTAATGGAGACTGTTAGTAGCTAACAATAGGGTGTGAGTAATGGAAGGCTATGTGACAACTCGGCCTGGTGTATGGATAGGGGGCTAGGACTTTGGGGATTTCAGGCCCGAAAATTATTGAACTTGATATTGAATCTAAAGGGCTGCAAAGTCCTCACATGGAAGATGAGGTGTAGTTCTTTCAGCTTGCGCTGAATTTGCCTGGAACACTGCAGCAAGACTGACACAGAGATATTGGTCAAGGAACAGGATGGGCTGTTAAACTGGCAGGCAACTGAAAGCACAGAGTCGTCTGCAGCAGTCCAACTTGGATGTTCTGTGAAGCGGTCACCCAGTCTACCCTTCATTTCCCCAATGTAGAGGGGACCACATTGTGAGCAGCGCATATAGTAGACCGGATTGCAGGATTGTTGGTAAGGTGCTGCTTCACCTGGAAGGTATAGTTGGGCCCTTTGATAATGATGAGTCGGGAGGTAAATGGGAAAGTGTTACACCTCCGGCAGGGGAAGTGAAGTGGACCTGTGGTGGGAGTGAATAAAGAGTAGACCAGTGTGTCCTGGAGGGAATAATCCCTCTAGACGGTGGACAGGGGAGGAGAGGTGAATATGTGCAGGTGGGGACATCTCGCTGGAGGTGGGGGAAATGTGGGCTGATGATCCTCTGCATGTGAATGCGGCTGAGATAGCAGGTGAGAACAATGGAAACTCTGTTGTGAGAGTGAAGTGGAGGGGGAGGCTAGAAGTGCAGGAGATGGGTCAGACTCGGTTGAGGACCCTGTTGACAACAGTGATGGGGAATCCCTTGATGGAGGAACAAGGTGGACATTTCAAAGGCTTCCTTGTTGAATGTAGTATCATCAGAAGCAATGCGGTGGAGACGGAGGAACTGGTGGAATGGAATTGAGTCTATACAGGAATCCAGGTGTGAGGATGTATACTCCAGGAAGCTATGGGAGTTGGTGGATTAATACTGGATATCAGTGGCTTGTCTATCCCCAGAAATGGAAGCACAAATGTTGAGGAAAGGAAGGAAGGAGCGAGAGATCGACCAGGTGAAAGTGATGGAGAGTTTCAAATTCCAAGCGAAATCGGTGAACTTTTCCAATTCCGGACGAGAGAGAGATGCAGCAGCGATGATATCATCTATGTATCGGACAAAGAGATGTGGATGGGTGCTGGAGTAGAACTGGAACAGGGAACGGTCGATGTCCCCCAAGAAGAAACAGGCATAACTGGGGCCCAAGTGTGTATCCATGCACTTCCTCCGTGTGGCAGGAGCAGGCTGAATCAATGCGTCTGCACAGGCAGTTCAGTTTGTGAATTTTCTTTTGGGGGGGGAGATAGAAGCGAGTTCTACTATCAGAGGACCATTAACTTGGGGGCAGTTGGGGGGAGAGATGAGTGGGGCAGGAATCTCCAGATGCAAGATGGTCAGTTATCATACAATGGCCTGATGTGCCATGGTAAGATCATGGTGCAGGAGGAGATTAGAGGAGGTATCGGAGAGTGGGCGTTCAACCTCTGCAATTTCGAAAGCAGTCCACCAGACTTATCCGGACAGGTTAAGTAACACAGTCAGGGTTGGATCTAAGCACATGGAGTGTAGGCTGTTCGGACAGCGACAGGTTGGATTTGGTGAGGGGAGTGCAGAGACATTAAGACAACCAATGTTATGTGGAGATTTCTCAATGAACCGAGTTAGTTCAGGTAAAGGCCAGAGGGCGGGGTCCAGGTGGAGGGAGAGTGATGCAGCTGGGAAACGAGGTACATGGGACAGGGAGAGGAATCTTGCATAAAGAAACGGGCACTGAGGCGAAGACAGTGGAAGAGCTCAGCTTAATGTCATCACTAAAATTCATTAAACTGGGGGCACAGAGAGGTAAAGTTCAGATATTTGCTAAGTACAGAACATTCAGCATTAGAGAGTGGAAGTTCAGGAGGGATGGTGAATAAACGACAAGAGGTAGAGTTTGGGGAGAGCATGGAGTCAATGGGCAGGGTATGAGAGGGGAGGAAGGTTCCAGAGGGTCAAGGGCATCACCACGTTGTTGAAAATTGTGTGCCCAGTACATCTGGTTAGCACGACGAATAAGCCGGTGAATAAATTAGAATTGTGGAGTGGTGCAACTTTGAGACAATATAATGCGATGCTGCTGAACAGAGAAAACGTTGATCTCAGTGGTACTGGTATCGCACGATCAGTCCTCAGAAAGTAACTGACTGAAAATAGTTGGGAAGGTAATCTCATTGTAACGGCCTGATTTCACTGGAGTGATCCTCGACCAGCAAGGTCTTACTTTTTAGAGACTTTAGACCAATCTGAAAACATCATATAGCTTGATGTTATTAACAGGACAAATTTATCCATGGTTTTTGAAGGCACTAGCAAGGACAGGGTTTATTTGACATTCCCAATAGCTCTGGGGAAAGTGTCATTGTTCTGTGAGGAAATTACCAGCGCAGAATTTCCTGCGATTCCCATTGACCACAGTTTACTCAGGATCCCGGATGTCACATGAGTCAAATACTACTTTGATGCAACGCAAGTTACTCTGACCTCACCAGATATTGTAAAATCAGTGAAATGAATAAAAAAAAAAGGATAGTACACGGCCTGTTTGAACAATGTGCTCACTCTCCACACAATGTTTAAGGGAAAACTGATTCATGGATTTCTTATTCTGAGGAGAGGTTTGTCCTATTTGTGATGAGGCTGTTTGGTTAAATGCTGTGACAGAGAGACAGAAAGACACTCCACTCTGTACCATGAGGAACAAAACCAGCCTGTTCACGGTGCATCAGACAATAACAGAAACTCACTATTGTCTGTTCCTATTGGACATTGATCATCTCAATCTCATCATTTACTGATGACCAATAACAGCACAGAAGCCAGCGGCTCCCACCATCCCAGTTGGAAAGCAAAAAGGGGAAGGGATGGCCAGAGAAAGTGGGAGTAACGGGAATTGGTGTAACTTACAGTGGGGGTGGCAAAAGAAGAGTGTGAAGGGAGATGATCAGTGGAAGAGTATGTAGCAGCAGAAAAGGTAGTGCAAGGGAAGTTGGACTGGAAGAAAAGAGTAGGACGGAGGAGAAAGAATGGCAGATGAAGTTTTAGTGACAGGGAAAAGCTTGCATTTGAGTAAGTGAGATTGGATGAGAAAATATCTCTGTACAAGAAAATCGGGATCTGGATTCCATTCAAAATTTCGAAAGGATTCCTTGTACTCTCTTTTCTATCACTTGATTCTTGTTCAGGTTGGACATGTACTGTATATTTCTATAGCTTCATCAAGTGCAGACGACATGTTTCTTTCTCCCCGACGTGGTGTTTCAATATTTTTGATTTTTTTACAGTATATATTTGCTTCAAATTCAAGGTGGATATGAGAATATGATTTGATCTTCTGCAGTTTGCCCATTACATAGAATTTATGTAAGGGCACTCATCACACTCGATGATTTATACAAACAATGAATGAGTCCATGTCCATCCTGCAGATGAAACATTTCGTCAGCTTTGGTTATTGCGGGGAATGTTACAAAGAACAGTGCCACACAAACTGCTAATGTTCCACTGCAAGGTGTCAAACCCTAGTTTATCCTAAATTATTTACAATGCTTATAAATAAAACATGCAGAGTGGCAGAATGTAAAAGGTGAATTCAACTCTGTGTCGAAATGTCATTTGTGGATCCCTCATAAGATGTGTTAACTACATCACGCATAACTTCACCAAAATAAGAAAAGCAAGAGACTGGAATTGTCAAATCGTCCTCTGACAAACATCTGGAGAACAGGAAGGAAATCACAGTTTGTTTGTGATATTCAGAAATGACGATTGTGAGAATGTGGAATGTGGGGAGCAGTGGAATGATGAGCAATGTTATGAATGACACAAAGATGAGCTGGGTGGATCACAGTCAGGAGGAAAGTGTTAGTCTACAGGAGGATACAAACAGATTATTCAAACAGTCAGATCAATGGCCTGATGAAATTTAACATCGATAAATTTGGAAGATGCAAGTCAGAAGTAACAAGAAAAGAGAGTACTCAAAAGTGAGTATGAAAGAGGAGGGCTAAATTTGCTCGTTTTTTCTTTGCAGCAGGGAAGATTAAGGAGGGAATATGGTACAGGTGTACAAGAGCGTAAGGGGTATGGAGAGGATGAACAGACAGCAGCTGTTTCCCTTGTCAAAGGATCAAAAATGAAGGGACACACTTTTAAAGTGAAAGGCAGGGGATTGAGAGAGGATTTGTGGAATGTGTTTCGAACTGACAGAATGGTATGAATCTGGAATGCGTTGTCTAGGAGGGTGGATGAGGCAGGTAACCTCACAAACTTTTAAAAAGCCTTTGGATATTCACTTGCTGGCACAGGCGTGATTGGACTGTTTTTCATTGCACGATTTTTTGCAGTGGCAGCCATGAACACTCTGATATATCCGGAAACAATAAGCAAAGGCAGTTGCTGCTTTGTTCCTTTGTCTGTATTCAGTAAGTATCTATATTACTAACCAGCATCATCTCATGCAGCTTCAGCAATTACTCAACCAAAGGCAGCCCAGCCATCTCTGGCAACATCCATGGTAATTTATTTGCTGAGTGTAAACATTGTCCAACGACAGCACTGATATTATTCTAGCTGTTTGCCACCATTCGTATAGCTACAGCCATAATATGAACACAGCTTTTACTCCATTATAATGCAGACCTCTAGCAAGAAGGGTGTTATTTCTCTGAAGCATAATAAATTCTTTCCCAGGTATTCACTTTGACAAATAGCAAGTTTTCCTGTGTTTTTTCTGCCAGTTGTTAATCACACAATTCCCCAACCCAACCTCTTTCCCCTTTAACATTTTCTTCTGCACTGTCTCCCTGATCTCACACACCTCATTCCCTCACAACCCCCACACTCTCCATCCTTATTTGTTAAGTATGTATTGACATTTATTCCAGAGAGCCTCTAATATCAACATGTAGCAGATACAACAATTGGCGGCGCTGTGCCGACCCTCACTGTGGGGAACGAAGCCAGTCAGGTGTTGCAGGCAGAATTGGGAGAACATTGTTGGACCAGTGACCGTGACGCATGTACTTTAGCTTGTTAAGGAAAAGACCAAAAGATAAAGGTTTGAAAAATAAGAATAATTTGGAAGAGGGAGGCAGATTTTATCAAAACAAAGACAAGGATCTGGCCACAGTGCAGTTACTTCTGGGTGAAACTGTAGCAGAACAGCGTGGGGGTGGGGGGGGGTGTCACATGCTCAAAATGGAATTGATGAGAGTGTCACCGCAACATGTTACACGGAAAATGAAATTTAGGAAAACCAGCCCAGTGAAGCTTGGATGTGTACAAATATTCAGAACGGATTACAAAAGGAAAGATAAGCTTAAAGGAGAAATAAAGTGAGCAGGTTAATGGAAGTCCCAGAAGAGCAGAGAGCATGTAGAGCAAAACACAAGAAAGTAAGTAGAAGAGAAAAAAGGGGGGTGGGGGAGATAAAAACATTACTGGGCGATATCTTCAAGAATCCAAAGATATTTTATTGGTTTACTAAGGGCAAGAGGGTAACAAGAGAAAGGATAGGGAGTATTAGGGACCGAGGAGGCAACCTGTGCACACAGCCAGATAATATGCAAAACACTTACTACATATTGGTCTTCATTTTGGAGAAGCAGTTCTTGGATTCACTGTCTGTTCCTGACAGTGTGCAAATTGACACAGAAGCTGAGGAAGAATTGGAGGTTGATGCAGGATAAAAAGTGGACAAATCCCTCGATTTGGATAAACTGTATCTTAGCCTGATGTGGAAGATCAGGGAGGGGATTGCAGGCTCTTTAAGTTTGTGTTGTTTTTTGTTTTGCCTCTGGCAGCAGAGGTGGTGTAGTCCAACAGGACAACATCTAATGTAGGTTCAACTTCCACACAAAGTGCTAGAAAAAATGTCATGGGATTAAAGACGACCAAGTCTCATACCAGTGGGATGGAAACAAATGTAGAAAATTGTGAAAGTTTTTGAGGCTGGATCACTAAATATCTTCAAGGCTGAGACGGGCAGATTTTTAAACAAGAGTTGCGGGAAAAACGCAGGAAAATGTAATGGAAGGTTATCAGAATAAATATACGCCAATTGAAAGGAAAAAAAAAACAGACTCAGCGAGAGGATGGGTATAGTGTCACTCATTTGTCTAATGGTAAACTTTTTGTCATAGTTTGTATTCACTGGACCATCAACCTTTCTCCCTCCGGAGTGAGACACAGTTTGGAATGCAATCAATAGATTCAAGTAATTCATAAATGCAGTACTAATAGACAGAAAAGACCAGAGGACTGCAACAACGCAGATTGACTGTTGGGGTGACTATTTGCACCAGCGCAGTCACCACTTCTAGAAAGAAGACCTCAGCAAGACAAAGTCTAAGCATGGGCCTGGTGTTAAGAGTGCATAAGGCCCAAATGCTACATCAGTCTCGTGTCTCCCTCTTTCCCTAACCAAAACAAAATGTGGAGCGGTCTATTGACGTGCTGCTAGTCGCAGAGTCGGTAGTAATGTTTTGGTTCGAGAGGTTTCGGTGAGCAGCAGCTCACCAAAAGGTACAGGTACGCTCAGGTAAAGTCCTTTTAAAGCTAGTCTGACAGCTGTTGAGATGGCAGTTAAGGCAGTTGCACGTTCCTCCTGCAGGATGTAGGAGCTCAGGGAGATTTCCAATGTCCCTGATGACTACACGTGTGGGCAGTGCAACCAACTACAGCTCCTTGGGAGATCGTATTCTGGAGCTGGAGCTGGCTGCTCTTCGGATCACCCAGAAACGGAGCACTTCATCGATAAGAGCTTTCGTGAGGTGGTCACACCTAAGTCCCTCCCTTAGCCAAGTTTCTGTAAAGACTATCATATTCCAGTCCCATGTAAAGATTCACTACCTGAGTTCATCATCCTTGCCTGTCAGCCCTGTTTGATTTAAATAAGTGGAATTGAATCCAACAGGCTTTCATTGCTTCCTGTCGTGTTCCAGGCAGAGAGTAGCTGGGCGACCACCAGAAATGGCAAAGGGAGTAGGCAGGGAGTGCAGGAATCCCCTGTGGCTATTCCTCTCAAAAACAAGTATACCATTTTGGATACTTATTTTGTGTGTGTTTGGGGGATGGGGGATGGGTGTCAGGAAATGACCGTTCAGGGGACAGCAGCAGTAGCCAGGTTGGTTGCACTACGACTGGCTCTGGGGAGCACCAGGAAAGGATAAAGATAAACAGGGTCTTAGAGATAGGGGATTCGATTGTTAGAGGGACAGATCGGAAATTCAGTGGCCTCAAACGGGAAACCACGATGGTGTGTTGCCTCTCGGGTATCAGGGTCCAGGATGTCTCCGATCGGCTGCAGAGCATTCTCAATGGGGGAGGGTGTTCAGCCAGAAGTCATTGTGCACGTTGGCACAAATGACACAGGTAGATATAGGAATGAGGTCCTACAGAGAGATTACAGAGAGATTGGAGAAAAGTTAAAAACCAGGATCTCAACAGTGGTAATCTCCTGATTATTTCCAGTGTCATGAGTTTGTGAAGGTAAGGATAGGAGGATATGGCAGATAAATATGTGACTAAAGAATTGATAGTGAGGAGGGATTCAGACTTTTAGATCATTGTGATCTTTTCTGTGACAGAGTTGACCTGTTCAAGAGGGACAGGTGGCACATGCAGTGGAGGGGGGACCAACAGCTTGGCAGCCAGTTTTGCTCGTGCAAAATGGGAAAGTTTAAACTAGATTGGCGGGGGACGAGGGGGTGGAGTTATCCTCATGATCATGGAGGAAAGTTCAAGGCTGAAAGGACATACAGTAATCAGAAACAGTAAGCAGGAGAGACAGTTCAGGCTAGAATACCATAGTGATCAAGGAATGTCTGCTAATTAAATTGCATTTATTTCAAGACAAAAGAGCTGACTGGTGAGGCCAATGAACTCAGGGCGTGGATACGTACGTGGGACAGGGATATTTTAGCCATTACAGAAACCTGGCTAAAGGAGGGACAGGACTGACAACTTAATGTACCAGGATAAAGTGCGTTAGGAAGGACAGGGTGGTGGAAGGAGGGGAGGGGGCGTTACGTTTTTGATTAAGGTGAGTATCACAGCAGTGATCAGAGATGATATATAAATAAAGGATCAACCAGTGAGGCTTTGTGGGCGGAGCTTAGAAATAAGAAGGGGATGGTGACTTTAGTGGGGATCTACTATACGTCCCCAAATAGTCAATGTTAATTGAATGAACAAATATGCGAGAGAGAGGGGAGACTTGCAGGAACAATTGGGTTGTCATAATAGGGGTTTTAATAGGGCAGACTAGGTCTGTCAGAGCTTTTAGGGATTTTATGGAATGGAATCCATTAAGTGTGCCAGGAAAGTTTCCTCAAGTGGTATGTAGAGGGTCCTGTTCGGGAAGGGGCAAAGGTTGACCTATTCTTAAGAAATAGGGCAGGACAGGTGATACAGGTGACAGTGGGTGAGCATTTTGCGATCACAGACTATAGTTCTATTGATTTTCAAATGGTTATGGAGAGTGATGATGAAACTGCTCCACACGTTCAAGTTCTAAATTGTAGCAAGATGAATTTTGATGGATTTATACAGGAGCTGTAGGGTTGATTGGAGTAGTTTGTTTGCAGGCAAAGGGAACTCTGGCAAATACGAGACAGTTAGAGTTCAAAATCTACAGTATATGTTCCTGTGAGCGTGAAAGGAAAGTTGACAGGAATGGGGAACCCTGAATGACAAGAATTATTGAGGCTTTGACCTGAAAAATAATGTGGAAGTGTCGCTCAAGTCCAGGCAGGTGGGATCAATGGAACTCCTGGATGCATGTAAGGGATACAGGACTTTACTGAAGCCGGAAATCAGGGCAGCAATAAAGGGCTATGAGATAGCCTTGGCTGAGAAGTTTAGGGTGAATTCAAAGAGGTACTTTAAGTCTATTAAAGGAAAAGCATTAACTATTGAGAGAATAGGACCACTCAAAGACCGAAGTGAGCACGTATATGTGTAACCATAAGAGATGGGTGATGCCTTCAAAATATATTTCTCCTCTGTGTTTAACGTGGAGAAAGACACGAACACTTGGGAATTGGGGAAAGTTGAGTATGATATCTTAGGGACAGTCTATATTACAGTAGAGGAGGTACAGGGTGTATTGGAATGTTTGAAGTTGGATAAATCTCATTGTCCTTACCAGATATATTCAAGAACACTGCAAGTAGCTAGAGGAGCAATGGTGGTCCTGGCTGATAATTTTGATCATCATTTACCAAAAATGAGATCCCGAAAGACTGGGGGATTGCAAATGTTGTACCCTTATTCAAGAAGGACTGAAAAATAAAGTCAGGGAACTATAGACCAGTAGGTTTAACATCTGTGGAAGGTAAATTACTTGAGAAGATTCAGAGGGATAACATACATTTGGAAAACAGGGTTTGATTACGAATAGTAAGCATGAGTGGAAGTTCACGCCTGATGAATTTGTTTAAAGTTCTTTGATAGTGTGATCAGGAAGTTTGACTAGGGTGGGCCGATAGACGTCGAAACGTGTAGTACTGGCAACAGACAGCAGGTCAGGCAGCATCGGAGGGGCAGGAGAATAGACGTTTCTAGCATAAGCCCATTTCAGGAATGTCCAAAACATCGATTCTCCTGCTTCTCGGATGCTGCATGACCTGCCGTGCTTTTCCAGTGTCACACCTTTCGACTCTAATCTCAAGCAACTGCAGTGCTCACTTTCTCCAATGGTGGTAGATCTGTACTATATGGATTTACACCAGAACAAGATGAACCTTTTCAGCCCATGGAGCCTGATATACAGTAACAGGAGGAGACTAATCAGTCCCTCAAGTCGATAAAACTAGACCCAGTTTAGATCATGCAGTAACAGTATCAGTCTTTGCAGCTACTTCAAGTCAGTAATACAGGAAATGGAAGAGGCCACAAAGTGAGTGGACAATGGGGTTTACTGGAATAACACCAGGCGACATAGCTCCTCAGGCCTGCCCTTCAATTCAGTAAGGTCATGGCTGATTTGTTCTTGGCCAGAATTTCTCTTTCATGTCCACTTCTTTGTAGCCCTCAACTCCCTAACGTGTCAAAATCCATTAACACCACCCCACGCCCCCAACCTTTCAATGACGTAGCTGTCTGGAATAGAGAGGCCCCAACAGTCACTATCCTCTGAGAGAAGGAAACACTCCCCACACATATGCCTTGGCCCATTGACATGAGCAAAAGATATGAAAACAATGTCAGAGTGATTGGCCCTCACATCGCGGCAGGATTTGACTGAACAAGGTGTCAAGGAATCTGAACAAGATTGAAATGCCCACTGTTTGGGTCATTGAGAACACAATGTGGCTGGTGATGATCAATCCTCTCAGTCCCTGGATATCTCTGTAGGCGATCCTCAGGGAATGTTTCTCGGCACAAACAACTCTAGCTGATTCATCAATGTCTTTCCCTCTACCATACGATCAAAAGTGGGGATGTTCAGTGAAGATCACACAATGTTCTGAACATTGCTCTCCTCCACAGGTGCTAAAGTATCAATAACAGACAGCATTCAAACTTGTGTTGTTAAAGTGTCAGTAACATTCATGTAATAGTGCGATCAGAACCTACACATTTCCATGGTTAAAAAAAAGGAAGCTCATGCAGCATCTCAAGCTGGTTTCACAGGAATGTCAGAAATCCATTCAACGCATCAAAACTATTGGTAAGAAGAAGCACAGCTTATTCGTTTTCTCCAGCCGACTACACAGGAAGAGATTTTGAAAAAAAAAACAATCTACACATGTTGGAATCCAAAATAGACATGCAGGAGGCTGAAGATTACAACAAGCCAGGCAGCATCAGTAGGTGGATAAGCAACACCTTGGGTATAACCCTTCTTCATTACTGCGGGCATATAAGGGAGCTAAAGATAAAGAGGCGGGGCGAGAAAAGAGGAGGCACGGTGGTGAGGTGGGGATAGGTGGATACAGGTAAAGGGGTACCACTCGGTTGGACTATGAGAGGACTGAATCTGGGTGGTAGCCGGGAAAAGGTTTGATCAGTGGAAAGGAAGGGAGGGGAGAGGCTGGGAAGGGAGTTGGTGGATTAGAAGAAAGTTTACCTGAAATTGGAGAACTCAAATGTTGTGTGACTTGCTGTGTTCTTCCTGCCCCCTGCCTGTCTACTATTACCGAGGAAGATAAGGAGTCTAGACAGTACATCACACTGGTAAGCTTGAACCAAGGGTTGCCCAATAGTGTCCATGAAACTTTTCACTGAAACCAGGAGGAGGACATTCCGCCCCTCGAAACACTAATGCATGAAGAGAAGAGGGCATTCAGCCCCTCCAGACTGTAACGGAAAGGAGGGTGCCATTGATGCTCCAACATGACAATTCAATGAAGCATAGTCTGCATAGACAGGCTGTTCCATTTTGTTCCTCTTGGCTCCATTGCTAATGGTACACACGTCTTACATTAACGATACCATGTTTACTGACAGTGAGGAGGGACAGCGGATGGTTTGTGTCAAGTCTCAAGGAGGCATCTCCAATCGCTGAGAAGACAAGCTAGTGTTCTGTATGGAGGTCAGAAGCTAGTGTTAATGGCGAACACTATCAGAGTGTGGCTACTTACAGATTTGTGAACAACGTGAAGTTCAGTACAGGGTCACACACCAGCTGCACATTGAGGTAGAGAGAGTTCATTCAGAACCTGGAGCTCTCACTTCACGAACATGGGGCCCCACTCAGGTAAGTATAGTATCATAAAGTCCGACAGAGCGGAGACAGGCCGTTCAGCCCAAACTGGTCAATGCTGACTAAAATGTCCATTTTTGCTAACCCCGTTTGCCTACACTTTTCCCCTGTCCTTCAAATCGTTTCCTTTCTATATATTTGCCCAATTGTGAAAGCATGTATCGCAGATGTTTTACATAACGCTGTCAATGTTCCGTTTTGAAAATAATGAGTGTTGATCCATAACCCTCAAGTTTTAATACAATTTGTTTTGTAGTGATACAGATTATTTCTTTCACGGTCTCTTTGAAATACCATCACCACAGGAATTAGTCCAGTGAAACTCCTTTACACTGCCTCTCTGTAGTAAAGTGATCATTCCTAATAAAGGAAAAATAATCTGTACGTAGTGCCCCAATTACTTTCCGAACAACACTCTACGACAGCAGGAAGGTGTCGTCACTCCTATACTTGAATCATTTTGCAAAGAAGAACAGTATACAATTTACTATGTTGATTACTTGATGCCTGGTATGAATTCTGTTAGTGACTCACGCTCATTTTCGCCAAGGGCATTTCCGATCCTCTAATCTTCAAATAAAGAGAAAATTAAGAAGGAAAATATGTTTTGCAAAACCATTCCTTAGCCTCGTGAACAGCTGTGTTTCAATCATAGCCACACCAACTTCAACATTAATATTGCTAATGGTGATGGTTGGAGATGCTGGGAAGGTGACGTCCTTGAGGTATTATTAATCCAGGGACCCATGTGCTGATCCCCACCCCAGAATCGAATCCCACGACGGCAAGTGGTAAAACTTGAATCCAATAAAATCAAATGAAGCTATGAAACCATTGTCAATTGCCATAAAATCCTACCTAGCACTCTAATATCCTTCAGGGAATAAAATTTACCACCTTCAGCTGTTCGGGTTTACATGTGACTCCTGCAATGCATTTGACTCTCGATTGCCCTTTGAAATGGAAACGCCAGCCACTCATCTATAACACTCACTACAAAGTCTCAAAGAAATGAAACCACATGAACCTAAGCACTGACTATTTACAGCCACGGACTGCAGTGGGTCAGAAAGGCAGCTCATCAACACCTTCTCATTGATAATGAGGAAAGGGAATTAAATACTGGCCCAGCTTCCCACTAATGAATAAGGGGAGATAACGAATGCACTCAGGGAAGAGAGACAAAGGGACATAACTCACTTTAAACAGTGACTTTGGTGTATACCAGACATGGCATGATTTTCAGTAATTTCAGAATGGAAAAAAAATAAATAAGATTAATCTCATTTTTATTTTCTTTCCAGCTGATCATTAACAATTCCTTTGTTTGCTTCTTGTTCTCTCTCCCTGTCTTTATCTACTCAAGTCATTCCTTCTCCCCTTTACCACAGATGTTTTTTTAACTCTCTCTTTCTCTAACTATTCAACTCCCTCCTTCTCCCCTTCATAACAGACATCCCTGTCACCAACATCAATCACAATATGTTTAAGCTGTGTTCAGTTATGGTGGATGGACAGTGGACTCGAAATGTCAATTCTATTTTTCCCTCGACCCAAGGGTGCCAAGTCTGCTCAGTTTCTGCAGCAGTTTCTCGATTTATTTTTGTTTCTGATATCTTGCAGCATTCTTTGTTTTGTTTAAATTTCAATATTGTTATGAGATGGCATGTCTGCATCGCTGGTAACGTCAGCATTTGTTGACCTCTCTAAATGGCCGTTACTGTGAGGTCATTACTTCAGGCAGTAAACAGCCAAGCTCATTGCTGTGGGGCTGACATCAGTCTTCAGCCAGACCAGGTTTCTTTACCAAAGATTTCCTAACCAAAGAGCCTCAATGAAACAGATAAACTTATTGAAAAAAAGCTGGTGCTGTTATTGTTGATATTAGTGACATTAGATCTTATTTCCAATTCCTGTCATTTGAATTTAAGTTCTGACATAATCTGAGGTAGGATTTGAAACAGTGTCTTTAGTGTAGTAATCTGGGCCTCTGAATTACATGTCCAGCGGCATTCCTTCTCTGACACACTGTCCCTCTCATGGATTTACTTTAGAGACAAGAACAAGGTTCTGATAGCCATATTTGTAACAGACAGAGTGCTTAGAAGAGAACTCGATGCATAAAGTCTGAATTGTACCAAGGCATAGATAATTATTTATTTGGGACCCGCACTGACGTCAAGTTGGGGACTGGGAATATTACGGACCTGGTAGTGCGTATGTTTAATGATTGGGATAATACCGAGAAATAAATCAATTCAAGGCAAAAGGTAATTTGTGATGGTGTACAGTCTAGTTCTCAGATGTTTGTGTGGACTGGGGTATTGGGTGGCTCAGACGTTTATAGTAATGAGTGCAATTTGTATTTGAAACTGAAGACAATAGTTTCCGTCTTTGCAAATAAAGCTAACAGAAATAGTAATGAATTTCAGCATGGTTTATGGGATTAATAAATAGATAGAGATGGAAAGACTTACCAGGAACACCAATAATTGCGAGCATGGGATAGTAACCCGCCTGGATAATCATCAGTACGGCTTCGATCCGATTTTGTAATGTTGACCAATACCACGAAAGATAGAAAAGACCCAAGGATAAACTCCTGTCCATTGTTGCAGTATTCCAGTCTAATATTCTCAGATTCTGATCCATTACTGGAAAATTCTAAACTATTCTCAGATGTTTATCTATCCACTTCCCCTCTCTGCAACTGCGGATCCCTGTTAGTGTTAGAGGTGATGCATCTGCTGCTACTATGGGATAAAGTGCTGTAATAGGCCCCTTAAAAATAGAAGAGGGAAACCATCCAGTGACACATTTGGAATCCATGGAGTCTGTCATCAATCACAGTCACTGAACAAACAGATCAGTTAACTCCTGTCAGTGTGGTATCTTCAGATCACAATAATAACTGGACTCGGTTGAATGCTGGCATCGCTGGCTATTGGTCACATCTCCCATTACCAATCGCTCGAGTGAAGTTAGTTGTGAGGGAGAATGATGGATGTTTTCTTATCTCAGGCTAACTGTTTCTGCTACGTTGTCCATTTGCAATGCTGTAACCGCCTGAACCTCCTACCACCACCCCCAAACACATAATCTATATAGTGTTAGCGTGCTCCCCTTCACTCGAACAAGCAGCAACCAGTAGATTTTCAGGGGGCATATTTGCTCTGACCATGCACAGGAAGTGTCGATTTGCCTAGGCATTCCTCTAATTGTTCGAATAAGGCAATTTTGTATCTTCAACACACAATGCACTTCAGCATTTTATTGTATAAATTCACAAACACCTTAATTCACTTTTATGGCTTCAATACAGTGAGACTTACATTTATTGAATTCAGTCCAAAGCGAAAGGTGGCATGTTGTCACAAAGCCGGTCCCTTTACAATGTTATGTTGTTCGTGATTTTTCTTAGAGAGGTTCTAAATGACCAATCTGTCTGAATTCTTAAAGGTTTATTGGCGTCCTTTTGTTTATACATAACAATAATGCTGCAGGCAGACAACTTTCAAGTCTTTAAAAAGAAACGTGTATTATCAGGAGGACGTGGCCACCTCTCTAGTTGGTCAGATAGGTTCAGTCTGGGGTAGGTTGAGTCAGTGTCAATGTTGAAATTGGATTTTCTCCCCTCCTTCTGCACTTCTTAACTCATAACCTGTTTAGCAGAAGCCTTTTAATCAGAATGTTTCAGGAATCTAAGGAGGGAACCTGGTCAAACCTATTTTGAATTTGAAAGGATCAAGCAAGTAATTTTGATAGATGGATAAGAGCTTAAAAATCAAGAAAATCTACGATGCTCGGTGAGAGACAATTAACTTGGAGGGGTTCAAAAATGCTTGCATGATATAGTGCAAACTCATTTGGAAGAGCAGAAAGGTAAAACAGCTGAAGTGGTTGATGATTATGAATTGATCCATACAACACGGTGTGGCTTCCAGAATCAATGTCACTCCATGAGGGATAGAAATTAGGCCAAAGAGAAATCCTCACGTGGAAAGGGAAAGGTAGATCACAGTGAAGATATTAAGAACAATTTACCACAGGAAAAAAGGAAACCCATGAAGAGGATAAAGAAGTTAGAAAAGCTCCGGTGTTTTCTTTGCAATAACTTAGGTCCGGGGGGATAAAAGTGCAGATGTAGGAAAACAGAATAAGCCTGGGAGTTTTGTTGGAGCGGTAACAGAAAGCACAGTGGAAGCTATAAAGCTGCAACAGAATGTGCAAGCTTATTGGAGGTTGAAGTCTTTCTGTCTCTGTAAGCAGCTCAGAAAAAGCCGTTTAGACTCGACAAGGCTCCGTTACCAACAAGCCATCGCCTCTCTATTTCCTTTGCCTTATTCAGTGTCTGCAACTCTCCCTGTATCTTTCAGAAACCTGCTTTCGGCACTGCAGATCTGCCTACCTCCCTAGATAACCTGTTCCATCTCCGACAGCTCGCTCAATCACTGTAACCCCCTCTTCCCCGTCTAATCCTCCTCTTTTTCACTATCTTCCAGGCACAGCGGTGATCCTGTGAGGGGGCAGTGCAGAATGGGATATTATAAATCTCAGCTCAGGCTTGAGGAATACAATTACTTGGGAGTCACAAAGGCAGAGAACCTGAGAGAGAGCAGCACAGAGTGAGAGAATATAAATCAGCAGCGAGGATCGAGGCCGACTGGGACTTGGAGTTGGAGAAACAGCAGAGGAGGAGGCTCGAAACTAGCACTGAGTCACAGAAGGAGTGATCATGTGAGGGACCAACTTGGAGCAGGAGCATGAGGCCAAATCACACCTGGGAGTTTAAGGCACTAAAGTGGGAGGATATAAATCAGCGTTGAGGATCGAGGCCTAATTGTGCCTGGGAGTCACAGAGTCGGTGACCCTGTGAGGGAGCAGAGTGGAGTGGGAGCTGGAGGATTACACATACCTGGGAGTCACAGAGATGGTGACCCTGTGAGGGAGCAGAGTGGAGTGGGAGCTGGAGGATTACACATACCTGGGAGTCACAGAGATGGTGACCCTGTGAGGGAGCAGAGTGGAGTGGGAGCTGGAGGATTACACGTACCTGGGAGTCACAGAGTCGGTGACCCTGTGAGGGAGCAGAGTGGAGTGGGAGCTGGAGGATTACACATACCTGGGAGTCACAGAGACGGTGACCCTTTGAGGGAGCAGAGTGGAGTGGGAGCTGGAGGATTACACATACCTGGGAGTCACAGTGTCGGTGACCCTGTGAGGGAGCAGAGTGGAGTGGGAGCTGGAGGATTACACATCCCTGGGAGTCACAGAGACGGTGACCCTGTGAGGGAGCAGAGTGGAGTTGGAGGATTATATGTACCTGGGAGTCACAGAGACACGCCTTTCTGCGGCTGTGACCCCCTGAATTGATTTTGAAAGTCACACAATCGTCTTCACAGAAGAAAATGTAAGTTCATTCGCTGTTAATAAACCGTTACTTGCTGTAAATTGCTGCAAATTGACATTTTCTTTCTTGGAAGTTGGGCTGAAGGCTGATATGTCAGTAATAAGTGAAAGTCTGAATCAGTATAACAAAGAATCTCAGTCACCTACAGGTCGATAAGCGAAGGAATGTTGAACGTGTGCCTCTGATATTAACTTTATACAACGTAATTCATTGAGTAAGACTAAACACGTTTCAGCTTATGTTGTGGTAGTGCAGGTTGGTTCAATGGAAAACGTTTTCTTTTACATTGGGAAGTCATAGCCACTGCTGATGTTCGAGACGAACACCAAGTCATGCAGCTAATGCCTGGAGATTATGTGAGACATCTATGATGAGAGTTAGGTGGACAACAAATTCATGGAGGGGATCACACTGCTGTCATAACGGCCTGTAAAAAGGAAGGGAATGGGTGATCAGTCAAGAGCTACAGCCAGGGAATACAGGATTACCCTGGAGGGGAGGGGAGGTGAGACTCCCTCCCAATTCAGTTTCCCAGTTTGGAAGCTGATGAAGGTACTGTCTGCTCAGGGGAGGGCAGCCAGAGCCATGTTTGTGGTACCACAAGCAGCCTGACTGTACAGGAAGGGAGGGAGAAGAAAGAAGGAGCAATAGTCACAGGGGAGTTAGGAAATTGAAGAAGGTGTCAGTGTTTCTGTGACTGTCAATGTAATTCCAGGATAGTGGGGTCAAGAATCTCACTGTGTCCATCGAGTCTGCTCCACCATTCAATGTTGACTGATCGGTTTTTCAAGCCCATTTTCCTTCTTCCCCCCTTTAATTCCGGGCAATCAAGAATTTTTCTATCTTTGTTTTAAATCTACTCAATGACCTTTCATCCACAGCACTTAAAAAATGTAAACTGTGAGGAAAACGTTGTCGAACTCTAAACATACATCGCCAACTTCTTAGAAACAGTAGAGAGGTGATTGATGAAGTTTGGCACATTGGAACATGAGAAAATGCTACTTTCTATCAAGAAAATTAAAAGACCATATAAAATAGGCAGGAAAACAGAAGCAGATGATGTGCAAAGATCATTGAAGTTTGTAGGACATTAAACATTGGCAAAGCATACAGTATTCCTGTCTTTATAAATACTGACAGTTCAAGAGTAAAGGGGTGATGTTGAACTTGCATCAAACACATTCGACTTCAACTGTGTCCCATGATCGGAAGGATATAAACCCATTGGAAAGGAGAAAGAACTGATCTAAAAGAATATTTCCAGGAATGAGTAAGATCAGTTATGAAGTCAGACTGTTGGAACTGTTCTCAATGAAGTGAAGGTGGCTAAGAGGAGATCGGATGAAGTTTTTCAAACTCATAGGCAGACTGAATAGATTAGATTGGATAAAATGGTACCCACTCACAAAACGAGAGGACACAGATTTCAGGTTATGTACAATAGGGGAACTATGATAGAAGTAAGAACCTTTAAACTTGGCGAGTATCTAGGATACACTTGGAAGTGTTGTAAATGGATGTTCAATGGAATTTTTCAAGAGGGGATTGGATGATTATTGCGACTAAATGAAATGTGTAATTGTTGTGGTTCTGTTTGCCGAGCTGGGAATTTGTGTGGCAGACATTTCGTCCACTGTCGAGGTGACATCCTCAGTACTTGGGAGCCTCCTGTGAAGCGGTTCTGTGATCTTTCCTCCGGCATTTGTAGTGGTTTATCTCTGCCGCTTCCGGTTGTAAGTTCCAGCTGTCCGCTGCAGTGGCCGGTCTCTTAGGTCCAGGTCGATGTGTTTGTTGATAGAATCTGTGGATGAGTGCCATGACTCTAGGAATTCCCTGGCTGTTCTTTGTTTGGCTTGTCCTATGATAGTATTGTTGTACCAGTCGAACTCATGTTGCTTGTCATCCGCGTGTGTGGCAGAACACTGAACGGAGAATTCACCACAAAGGTGTACAGGAAAGCCACACACACAGACCAAGTCCTGAACTACGAAAGCAACCACCCCAACACACACAAAAGAAGTTGCATCAAGACACGGTTGAAAAGGGCCACAACACACTGCAGCACACCAGAACTGCAAAAGGAGGAAGATGAACACCTCTACAATGTATTCGCCAAAAACGGATACCTGTGCAATTTCATCAACAGATGCCTAAGGGAAAGACAACAGAATGAGGACATGCCACAACCCAAAGGACTAGCCACGTTACCATACATCAAGAACATTTCTGAACTGACAGCCAGACTACTACGACCACTAGGACTCATAACAGCACACAAACCAACAGCCACTCTCAGACAACAACTCACCAGAACGAAGGACCCGATACCCAGCATGAGCAAAACCAACGTAGTGTACAAAATCCCATGCAAGGACTGTACAAAACACTACATAGGACAAACAGGAAGACAGTTAACGATCCGCATCCATGAACACCAACTCGCCACGAAACGACACGACCCGCTATCCTTAGTAGCCACACAAGCAGATGACAATCAACATGATTTCGACTGGGACAACACCACTATTATAGGACAAGCCAAACAGAGAACAGCCAGGAAATTCCTAGAGGCATGGCACTCATCCACAGATTCTATCAACAAACACATCGACCTGGACCCAATATACTGACCACTGCAGCGGACAGCTGGAACTGACAACTGGAAGCGGCAGAGACAAACCACTATTAATGCCAGAGGAAACATCACAGAAGCGCTTCACAGGAGGCTCCCAAGCACTGAGGATGTCACCTAGACGGGGATGAAACGTCTGCAACACAAATTTCCAGCTCGGCGAACAGAACCACAGCAGCGAGCACCCAAGCTACAAATCTTCTCACAGACCTTTATAAATGTGTAATGGTACGGGAGAAAGCAAAAGGTCTCTACTCTGGAATCAACTCAGATGAAGAGCTGGTGCAAACATCATGGTTCAAATGACACCCTTCTTGCCTTAAGATTTCTGTGGGGATTGGTGCGATGTCTCAAGACTTCTCCAACTCTAATAATACTGTGTCTCCATAACCTCATTGATCCTGTGCGATCCGTTTTTACCTCTGAAACATCCATCAGTCAAAGTACCCCTACTTATCTCTGTTACTCATACAGGCCATTTTATAAACCTCCTTTCTCTCCAATCTCCTCTAAATACTGCCTCTCTATGTAATAATTCTCAAGGACTTACAGCTTTGTCTGTAATTACTCTGATACATAGAAAGCTCCCGATTTTTACAATCTCCTCCAGCAGACACAATCATCAGTCTATCAATGTCACTAACTCCTTCCCGCCCTGATCGATCTCATGATCTCCATAACCCCCTCCAGCCATTACACTCAAAGGTTTTCAGCTTTTATACAAGAAGGAGAAAAATGCCACGACAGTGAAGTAGCATTATATATAAAGGCTGGAATCAGTACTTTTGTGATGCTAATCAATTTACACACTACTCATCTCTGTCCTCTCCCCAATCCCTTTGTATTGATTCTCTAGATATTGTCTAAATATCAGAAATTTCTACAACACAGATTACTCTCGAAATTGTCTGCACTGACTAAAAAGAAGGTGGAACCCAGCTTCATCCTTTCCAAAATAAAAAAAACATTGTTGTGATTCCACAGAGACTGTAGGACTTCACGTTCAGACCAAGGCACATTTTAAAAATTTTCCAGAGTTTCTCCCTCGACTCCGCTTCCATGCATGACTCCCAGATCCCTTCCTTACTCCGGATGAAATAACAACTTTCCTCACCACTTTTCTAATATTTTAACCAATTAAATTAAATATTTTCTGCTGGTAACTGAGGTCTCCAATAAGAAGAAGACAGTATCTCCCTCTCTATCCAGGCCCTTGACAACACGTGCAGGCTAATCGAATCTCCTCTCAGTATCCTACACTTCAACCTTTCCTCATAACTGCATTATCAGTTTCCCAGAATAACAAATCTCTTCTGTACCACCTCCAAGAGTGAAACATGCTCGAAACATCATTTCTCTGGCACTCTGATGCTACCTGACCTGCTGTGCTTTTCTCACACCACACTCTTTGACTCTAATTTCCAGCATCTGCAATCTTCATATTCTTCCTGTACACTCTCCATTCTAATTCCATCCTTCCATGTGATATAGTGACCAGAACCACATGCAGCACACAGGCTGTGATTGATCTGGTTATTTATACAGTTCTTGTATAAGCTTCCTGCTCTTACATTCTGCACTTGAACTGAGAGAGGAAATGATGCCATTTGCTGCCTTATCTAGATAATTGACGATGCCGGCTATCTTCAGGGTAAAAGCAAATTACTGCGGATGCTGGAATCTGAAGCCAAAAGAGAAAATGTTGGAAAATCTCACAGGTATGGCAGCATCTATAAGGAGAGACAATAGCTGACATTTCGAGTCTAACTGACCCTTTGTCAAAGCTTAAAAAAAGGAGAAATAGGGAGGTATTTATACTAGGATCTGTCCACACTAACAGTACGTTCATTTATTGTGTATTCTTTCCATTGACTGCTGTCCCTAAATGACTTGACTTCGACTTCTCCAGGTTGCTGGTGCATTCAACTGGAGCTCATAGCTTCCATTTTTAAGCAGACTGCTATTTGTTCGCTCATTAAATCAAGTAATTCACATCAACTGTACGAGTCTCTGCATGAAAACCAAATAGCCAGATTAATTACATACAGCTTTCCCTGCAGCAATTCAGGCTGACAGTCCTGGATTCCTTTGGGACTTTCGAAGGGTCCATTCTTCCTGCCTCGCAGAATTCCCATATGTAAGTACTCAGTCAGCCCCTTGCTTCATACTAAACTAAGCTACAATATCAGCAGGTCTCTGACACTTTGCCTCTATTCAGAGAGGAACCGAAAAAGATGAACAATGAGCAAACATGGCCGGGGATTTTTCGACCTAGCTTCTTTTAATGATGTGAATCTCCTTTGTAGGCCCTCACTCTCTTTAAGTATATAACTTACAATAGTTTGCACGACAAAATCTGCACAAGACAAGGGCCTGAAACTTTTGACTTGGCCAATCTCATTTCTGTCATTTTCATGGAAGGTTTGTCTCCACAAGTCTCAGTGAATGTTGTCATGATAACATCCTCAATCTGGCTCATTAACTACCTGCCCTGCCTCAATGTCCCTTCTTTCATCTGATACGAGCCCAATTATTATTTTCTGCTTTGTCATATGTACCCACTGCCCACATATTCCAGATTGCACCGGATACCCTGCTACAGATGCCAATTTTAAATAAGTCATTGCGCTCTTGGATTGGCAATCTGAAATTGCTCTGGACATGACGGCGGCATTTGGAAAAGGTGTAAACTGAGGGCCCCACTATGTGGCTGAGCCACTGAGGTTCTGGTGGATGGCATGGTGCAGGACAGGGACATTATCTTCCTTCAGGATAAATAGACAAAGTTTTTTCCCTGGGGTGGGTACGTCCAGAACTAGAGGGCATAGGTTTAGGGTGAGAGGGGAAAGATATAAAAAAGACCTAAGGGGCAACTTTTTCACGCAGAGGAGGATGTGTGTACGGAATGAGCTTCAAGAAGAAGTGGTGGATGCTGGTGCAATTTCAACATTTAAGAGGCATTTCGATGGGTATATGAATAGGAAGGGTTTGGAGGGATATGAGCCGGGTGCTGGCAGGTGGGACTGGATTGAATCGGGATATCTGGTCGGCTTGGACGGGTTGGAACGAAGGGTCTGTTTCCATGCTGAACATCTCTATGACTCTTTGACTGGCAGGGGAAGCCATGACACCAGACCTGCTAGCTTGTCTGTGATTGACCCGTGGGCCAGTGAGATGCCAGCCTTCTGGGTGAATGCCCAACTGTGTAGGAAGGACGTCAGTGACCAGGGTAAGTGCCAACATCTGCACTTTGTGACCTTGCCCTCTCTCTCTCTCTCGCTGTTACTGCACCCACCTCCAACCAAGACTCATGTTCTCTGACTCTCACTGAATGCAGCACCTTCTCTCTGTTTCTCTCTAACCTCTTCTCTGTCCCGCTCGCCAGGTCTGCCTGGTGTCTCTGCTGCCCACACACTCACTCATGACAACTCGCCACCTTTCCCTCAGCTGTCCCAGCACTAACAGCTGTACCAACCACTTCCACCTCCCGTATACCTCTTGATAATTCTCTCATTCCAGGAGGAACTATCCCACAATAGAGCAGACAGAGAGGTATGAGACTGCCCAACATTCAACTCCTCACCCCCTCACAGAGGAAGGATCCTGACCCTAAAAACCACGAGAGGCAGACTGACCGTGTTCAAGCTCCCGGACTGGGATCTGAGACTCTCCTAGACTCAGTGTGCTGGGCACCGTGACTGACTGTGGACAATGATATTAAGCGTTCTGGGTTTGTGTCTGCGCTAAACACCAAGGCAATACAGCAGGCGAGTGAGCTTGGTAGCTCTAGTTGAGGGGAAACACTATTGAGGGCAGGTTAAGACAAGGCAATAATTCTGTGAGCTTTCAAGTTCGCTCAAAGCGAGTGTTTAGAAACAGAATGAGCAGTCCAGATGGCCAATCTATGATCTGGGTGAATATTCCGGAGCACAGTGTCCTTGCAGCAGCATTGACTGTGTACAAACACGGAGTGATCAGCCCAGAGGGACAGGCCATGAGCTGGGTGTGTGTCCCTAAGCACAGTGTCTTTGCAGCAGCATTGCAATGAGAGTTGTCAGTGCACCCTGAGCTGCAGCATTGAAGTAAAGAAGCATACAGTCAGTGGGTCGGAGATGTGCTGGGATGGCATACTGAGGCTGGCATGTGTCAGATTTCAGCATTGGTGGGTGTGGAGTACATGCAGCTTCTGTTCATGCAGTGTTCCCGAGAAGCTGGTGTCCAGGATCGAAGTCTGCAGGAGCGAGCAGCGAGATGGAGTCACCAGGTACCAGGTCTGACTTTCATGTCAAATTCTGCATATTGAGTTTCCCAACAGTGGGGGAGGATATGAAGCTGCAATTTGGGGGGAGGGGGCGTGTGGGGGTGGTCGGTAGGATCCACAATAATGTGGCTGTTGATCATCAGTAATCATTCAGTGAGCATCCCGCCACTCCCGCGCTCAAATCTTGACTTAAAGAACAGTCCAGCACAGGAACAGGCCCTACAACCCAGCAAGCCCGTACTGACACATGACGTCTTTCCAAAGTTAAAACAAAGTATTTGCTCCAATATCTTTGATGTCATTCTATTCCTTACTTACTCATACTTGTGCCATGATCCCTCTGAAACCTTGCTATATTGGCTTCTTCCCCTCTATCAGTGCATTTAAGGCACTTTCACATTCTGTCTGGAACAGCAAAAAAAAATCTTACCTATCACATCCCCTGAACTTTCTCCCTTTTACCTAAAACCTACCGTCCAGAGTAATTGATATTTCTTCTCTGAGAGAAAAAAAAAGCCTCTAACTGTCCTTCTATCTATGCCTCTGACAATTTTGTAAATATCTATCCGGTAGCCCCATAGCCAATGATACCCAGGTGCAAACAAGCCACGTATGTTCAATTTCTCCTTCTGGCTAATACCCTCCAAACCAGACAACATGCTGGTAAAACCTTTCCATCCACTCTCCAAAACTTTAACATTGTGTGGCAACCAAGAGTATACACAATATTCTAAATGTACCTCGAAATAACTTTCCCTCCAGCTACAAAATGACCTGCTAATTTTCATACTGCACACTCCGATGCATGTTTGAATCTTGCCATCAGTCTTCTTGATCACCCTCTTCACCCATGTTACCACTTTCAGGGAACTGTGGAGCTGTACACCAAGATCCCTTCGGATGTTGATGCAATCAGTAGTTTTTCCATCCACTTTATACTTCTATCCTTTATTATACCTTCCAAAATGCATCATGTCACAATTGTACAAATAAAGTTACATCTGTGTTTTCTCTGTCGAAGTCTGCGGCTGACCTATATCTTGTTCTTTCTCTGGCAATCATTCTCACAATCTGCAACTCTGCCAATCTATTTACAGATCTACAGTCACAAAAACACTGTTCCACCATTACTCTGTCTTATATGATCAGACAGTTCTCCATACTAAGTGACTGCTGATCCCACATCACTGTACAGTGGGAGGTATGTCGTGCCATAATCGTTACTGTACTGTGGGAGGTATGTCGGGCTGTGATGGTTTCTGAACAGAGGGAGGTATGTGGGGTGTGATGGTTACTGTACAGTGGGAGGTATGTCGGGGTGTGATGGTTACTGTACAGTGGGAGGTATGTCGGGGTGTGATGGTTACTGTACAGTGGGAGGTATGTCGGGCCGTGATGGTTACTGTACAGTGGGAGGTATGTCGGGGTGTGATGGTTACTGTACAGTGGGAGGTATGTCGGGGTGTGATGGTTACTGTACTGTGGGAGGTATGTCGGGGTGTGATGGTTACTGTACAGTGGGAGGTATGTCGGGCCGTGATGGTTACTGTACAGTGGGAGGTATGTCGGGGCGTGGTAGTAACTGTGCAGTGGTAGGTGGGTCGGGCCGTGATGGTTACTGTACAGTGGAGGTATGTCGTGCCGTGTTCGTTACTGGGCAATGGGAGGTATGTCGTCCGTGATGGTTACTGTACAGGGGGAGGTATGTCGGACCGTGATAGTTAGTGTACAGTAGGAGATATGTCGGGCCGAGGGGTTACTGTACAGTAGGAGGTATGTCTGGCCGTGATGATTACTGTACAGTGGGAGATATGTCGGGCCGTGGGGGTTACTGTACAGTAGGAGGTATGTTGGGCCGTGATGGTTATTGTACAGAGGGAGGTATATCGGGCCGTGATGGTTATTGTACAGTGGGAGATATGTCGGGCCATGGGGGTTACTGTACAGTAGGAGGTATGTTGGGCCGTGATGGTTACTGTACAGTGGGAGGCATGTCTGGCCGTGATGGTTACTGTACAGTGGGAGGCATGTCTGGCCGTGATGGTTACTGTACAATGGGAGGTATGTCGGGCCGTGATGGTAACTGTACAGCGGAAGGTATGTCGGGCAATGAGTGTTACAGTACTGTGGGAGGTATGTCAGAACGTGATGGTTAGTGTACAATCGGACGTATGTCTGACTGTGTTGGTTACTGTGCAATGGGAGGTTTATCGGATCGTGATGGTTACAGTAGAATGGGAGGTATGTCGGACCGTGATGACAGTGCAGTGGGAGGTATGTCAGGCCGTGACTGTTACTCTACAGTGGAGTGCATGTCGGGCCATGACGGCTAATGTAAAGTGGGAGAGATGTCGGGCCGTGGGGGATACTGTACTTTGGGAGGTATGTCGGGCCGTGATGGTTACTGTACAGTGGGAGGTATGTCGGGGTGTGATGGTTACTGTTCAGTGGGAGTTAGGTTGGTCCATGACGGTTACTGTACAGTGGAGGATATGTAGGGCCGTGATGGTTACTGTACAATGGGAGGTATGTCGGGGTGTGATGGTTACTGTACAATGGGAGGTATGTCGGGGTGTGATGGTTACTGTACAATGAGAGGTATATCAGGCCTCGATGGTTACTGTACAATGGGAGGTATGTCGGGCCGTGATGGTTACTGTACAATGAGAGGTATATCAGGCCGTGATGGTTACTGTACAGTGGAGGATATGTAGGGCCGTGATGGTTACTGTACAATGGGAGGTACGTCGTTTTGTGATGGTTACTGTACAATGAGAGGTATATCAGGCCGTGATGGTTACTGTACAGTGGGAGGTATGTCGGGCCGTGATGGTTACTGTACAGTGGGAGGTATGTCGGGCTGTGATGGTTACTGTACAGTGGGAGGTATGTATTGCCGTGTTGGTTACTGTACAGTGGGAGATATGTCAGGTCGTGATGGTTACTGTACAGTGGGAGGTATGTCGGGTTGTGATGGTTACTGTACAGTGGGAGGTATGTCGGGCCGTGATGGTTACTGTACAGAGGGAGGTATATCGGGCCGTGATGGTTACTGTACAGTGGGAGATATGTCGGGCCGTGGGGGTTACTCTACAGTAGGAGGTATGTTGGGCCGTGATGGTTACTGTATAGTGGGAGGCATGTCTGGCCGTGATGGTTACTGTACAGTGGGAGGTATGTCGGGCCGTGATGGTTACTGTACAATGGGAGGTATGTCGGGCCGTGATGGTAACTGTACAGCGGAAGGTATGTCGGGCAATGAGTGTTACAGTACTGTGGGAGGTATGTCAGAACGTGATGGTTAGTGTACAATCGGACGTATGTCTGACTGTGTTGGTTACTGTGCAATGGGAGGTTTATCGGATCGTGATGGTTACAGTAGAATGGGAGGTATGTCGGACCGTGATGACAGTGCAGTGGGAGGTATGTCAGGCCGTGACTGTTACTCGACAGTGGAGTGCATGTCGGGCCATGACGGCTAATGTACAGTGGGAGAGATGTCGGGCCGTGGGGGATACTGTACTTTGGGAGGTATGTCGGGCCGTGATGGTTACTGTACAGTGGGAGGTATGTCGGGGTGTGATGGTTACTGTTCAGTGGGAGTTAGGTTGGTCCATGACGGTTACTGTACAGTGGAGGATATGTAGGGCCGTGATGGTTACTGTACAATGGGAGGTACGTCGTTTTGTGATGGTTACTGTACAATGGGAGGTATGTCGGGGTGTGATGGTTACTGTACAGTGGGAGGTATGTCGGGGTGTGATGGTTACTGTACAGTGGGGGGTATGTCGGGGTGTGATGGTTACTGTACAATGAGAGGTATATCAGGCCGTGATGGTTACTGTACAGTGGGAGGTATGTCGGGGTGTGATGGTTACTGTACAGTGGGGGGTATGTCGGGGTGTGATGGTTACTGTACAGTGGGAGGTATGTCGGGCCGTGATGGTTACTGTACAGTGGGAGGTATGTCGGGCTGTGATGGTTACTGTACAGTGGGAGGTATGTCTTGCCGTGTTGGTTACTGTACAGTGGGAGGTAGGTCGGGCCGTGATGGTTACTGTACAGTGGGAGGTATGTCGGGCTGTGAGGGTTACTGTGCAGTGGGAGGTATTTGGGACCGTGATGGTTACTGTACAGTGGGAGGTATGTCAGGCGGTGATGGTTCCTGTACAGTGGGAGTTATGTCGGACCATGACGGTTAGTGAACAGTGGGAGGTATGTCAGGCCGTGACGGTTACTGCACAGTGGGGGGTATGTTTAGCTGTATAGTTTACTGTGCAATGGGTCATACGTTGTGACGTGATGGTTACTATACCGTGGGAGTGTGTCGGGCCGTGACGGTGACTTACAGTGGGAGGTAAGTTTGGCCGTGATGATTACTGTACAGTGGGATGTATTTTGGCGTTTGATGGTTACTGTACAGTGGGAGGTATGACAGGCCATGATGGTTACTGTACAGTGGGAGGTATGTCAGGGTGTGATGGTTACTGTACCGTGGGAGGTATGTCGGGCCGTGATGGGTACTGTACAGTGGGAGGTATGTCGGGCCGTGATCATGACTGTACAGCGATAGGTTTGTCGGGCCGAGGTGGTTACTGCAGATTGCGAGTCGTGTTCGACAGTGATGGCTACTGTACAGTGGGAGGTATTTGGGACCGTGATGGTTACTGTACTTTGGGAGGTATGTCGAGCCATGACGGTTACTGTACAGTGGGAGGTATGTCGGGCCGTGACTGTTACTCAACAGTGGGAGGTATGTCGGGCCGTGATGGTTACTATACAGTGGGAGGCATGTCTGGCCGTGTTGGGTACTGTGCAATGGGAGGTATATTGGGCCGTGATGTTTACTCTACAATGGGAGGTATGTCGGGCCATGACGGTTACTGTACAGTGGGAGGTATGTCGTGGTGTGATAGTGACTGTGCAGTGAGAGGTATGTCAGGCCGTGACGGTTACTGCACAGTGGGATGTATGTCGGGCCGTGATGTTTACTGTACAGTGGGCGGTATGTCGGGGTGTGATGGTTACTGTACAGTGGGAGGTATGTCAGGCCGTGATGGTTACTGTACAGTGGGATGTATGTCGGGCCGTGATGTTTACTGTACAGTGGGCGGTATGTCAGGTTGTGATGGTGACTACAGTGGGAGGTATGTCCAGCTGTGAAAGTTACTGTAAATTGGGAGGAATGTCGGGCCGTGATGTTTACTGTACAGTGGGCGGTATGTCGGGGTGTGATGGTTACTGTACAGTGGGAGGTATGTCAGGCCGTGATGTTTACTGTACAGTGGGCGGTATGTCAGGTTGTGATGGTGACTACAGTGGGAGGTATGTCCAGCTGTGAAAGTTACTGTAAATTGGGAGGAATGTCGGGCCGTGATGTTTACTGTACAGTTTGAGGTATGTTGGGTAGTCATGGTTACTGTACAGTGGTAGGTATGTTTGGCCGTGATGGTTACTGTACAGTGGGATGTATTTTGGGTTCTGATGAATACTGTACAGTGGGCAGTATGTCAGGCCGTGATGGTTACTGTACAGTGGGATGAATGTCGGGCCGTGACCATTACTGTACAGGAATAGGTGTGTCGGGCCGAGATGGTTACTGTAGATTGTGACGCGCGTTCGACGGTGATGGTTACTGTACAGTGGGAGGTATTTGGGGCTGTGATGGTCACTGTACAGTGGGTGGTATGTCGTGCCATGATGGTTAATGTACAGTGGGAGGTATGTCGTGGTGTGACGGTTACTGTACAATGGGATGTATGTCGGCCTGTGATGGTGTCTGTACAGTGGGAGGTCTGTGGGGCTGTGATGGTTACTGTACTGTGGTGGGTATGTCAGGTTCTGATGGTGACTGCACAGTGGGAGGTATGTTGGGCCGTGATTGTTACTGTACAGTTTGAGGTATTTTGGGTAGTGATGGTTGCTGTCGAGTGGTAGGTATGTCAGGCCGTGAGGGTAACTGTACAGTGGGAGGTATAGCTGGCCGTGACGTTTACTGTAGAGTGGGAGGTATGTCAGGCTGAGATGGTAACTGTACAGTGGGATGAGTGGCGGACCGTGATGGATACTGTAGAGTGGTAGGTGTGTCGGGCCGAGATCGTTACTGTGGATTGGGAGGCGTGTTCGACCATGACGGTTACTGTACAGTGGGAGGTATTTGGGGCTGTGATGGTTACTGTAACAGTGGGAGTTGTGTCGGGCCGTGATGGTTACAGTACAGTGGGAGGTATGTCTGGCTGTGTTGGTTACTGTGCAATGGGAGGTATGTCGGGTCGTGATGGTTACTGTACAGGGGGAGGTATGTCGGGCCATGATGGTTACTGCACAGTGGGAGGTTTGTTGCACCATATGGTTACTGTACAGTGGGATGTACGTCGGCCCGTGATGGTTGCTGTACTGTGGGAGGTATTTGAGGGCCGTGATGGTTACTGTACAGTGGGAGGTATGTCGGGTCGTGATGGTTACTGTACAGTGGGAGGTATGTCAGCTTGTGATGGTGACTGTATAGTGGGAGGTATGTCGGGCCGTGATTGTTACTGTACAGTTTGAGGTATTTTGGGTAGTGATGGTTGCTGTCGAGTGGTAGGTATGTCAGGCCGTGATGGGAACTGTACAGTGGAAGATATATCTGGCCGTGTCGTTTACTGTAGAGTGGGAGGTATGTCAGGCTGAGATGGTAACTCTACAGTGGGATGACTGGCGGGACGTGATGGATACTGTGCAGTGGTAGGTGTGTCGGGCCGAGAGCGTTACTGTGGATTGGGAGGCGTGTTCGACCATGACGGTTACTGTACAGTGGGAGGTATTTGGGGCTGTGATGGTTACTGTAACAGTGGGAGTTGTGTCGGGCCGTGATGGTTAAGTACAATGGGAGGTATGTCAGGCCGTGATGGTTACTGTACAGTGGGAGGTATGTCAGGCCGAGACGGTAACTGTGGAGCGGGAGTTATGTCAGGCCGGGTCGGTTACTGTGGAGTGGGAGGTATGTCGGGCCGTGATGGTTACTGTACAGTGGGAGGTATGTTGGGCTGAGTCGGTTCCTATACATTGGGATTCTATGTTGGACCGTGATGGTTACTGTACAGTGGGGGGTATGTCGGGCCGTGATGGTTACTGTACAGTGGGAGGTATGTCGGGCTGTGATGGTTACTGTACAGTGGGAGGTATGTCGGGCCGTGATGGTTACTGCACAATGGGAGATATGTCCGGCCGTGATGGTTACTGTACAATGGGAGGTATGTCTGGCTGTGTTGGTTACTGTGCAATGGGAGGTATGTCGGGCCGTGATGGTTACTGTACAATGGGAGGTATGTTGCGCCGTGATGGTTACTGTACAGTGGGACGTATGTCAGGCCGTGACGGTTACTGCACAGTGGGAGGTATGTCGGGTCGTGATGGTTAGTGTACAGTGTGATGTATGTCGGGCTTTGATGGTTACTGTACAATGGGAGGGTATGTCAGGCCGTGACGGTTACTATACAGTGGGATGTATGTCTTGCCGTGTTGGTTACTGTGCAATGGGATGTATGTAGGGTCGTGATGGTGAGTGTACGGTGGGAGGTATGTCGGGGTGTGATGGTTACTGTACAGTGGGAGGTATGTCGGGGTGTAATGGTTACTGTACAGTGGGAGGCATGTCGGGCTGTGATGGTTACTGTACAGTGGGAGGTATGTCGGGCTGTGATGTTTACTGTACAGTGGGAGGTATGTCGGGCCGTGATGGTTACTTTACAGTGGGAGGTATGTCTGGCTGTGTTGGTTACTGTGCAATGGGAGGTATGTCGTGTCCTGATGGTAACTGTACAATGGGAGGTATGTCGGGCCATGATGGTTACTGCATATTTGGAGATACATGGGGCCGTGATGCTTACTGTACAGTGGGAGGTTTGTTGCGCCATGATGGTTACTGTACAGTGGGAGGTATGTCGGCCCGTGATGGTTACTGCACAGTGGGGGGTATGTCGGGTCGTGATGGTTACTGTACAGTGGGAGGTATGTCAGGCGGTGATGGTTACTGTACAATGGGAGGAATGTCGGGCTTTGATGGTTACTATACAGTGGGATGTATGTCTTGCCGTGTTGGTTACTGTGCAATGGGATGTATGTAGGGTTGTGATTGTGACTGTACTTTGGGAGGAATGTCGGGCCATGACGGTTACTGTACAATGGGAGGTATGTCGTGGGGTGATCGTGACTGTACAGTGAGAGGTATGTCAGGCGGCGACGGTTACTGTACAGTGGGAGGTATGTCGGGCCGTGATGTTTACTGTACAGTGGGGGGTATGTCAGGTTGTGATGGTGACTGTACAGTGGGAGGTATGTCGAGCCGTGAAGGTTACTGTAAATTGGGAGGTCTGTCGGGCCGTGATGGTTACTGTACAGTGGGATGTATTTTGGGTTCTGTCGGTTACTGTGCAGTGGGCGATATATCAGGCCGTGATGGTTACAGTACAGTGGGAGGTATGTTGGGGTGTGACGGTTACTGTACAGTGGGAGGTATGTCGGGCCATGATGGTTACTGTACAGTGGGAGGTATGTTGGGGTGTGACGGTTACTGTACAGTGGGAGGTATGTCGGGGTGTGATGGTTACTGTACAGTGGGAGGTATGTCGGGCCGTGATGGTTACTGTACAGTGGGAGGTATGTCGGGGTGTGATGGTTACTGTACAGTGGGAGGTATGTCGGGCCGTGATGATTACTGTCCAGTGGATGAATGTGGAGCCGTGATCATTACTGTACAGGGATAGGTGTGTCGGGCCGAGATGGTTACTGTAGATTGTGAGGCGTGTTCGACGGTGATGGTTACTGTACAGTGGGAGGTATGTCGGGCCGTGATGGTTACTGTACGGTGGGATGTATGTCGGGCCATGATGGTTACTGTACTGTGGTGGGTATGTCAGGTTGTGATGGTGACTGTATAGTGGGAGGTATGTCGGGCCGTGATTGTTACTGTACAGTTTGAGGTATTTTGGGTGGTAATGGTTGCTGTCGAGTGGTAGGTATGTCCGGCCGTGATGGTAACTGTACAGTGGAAGATATATCTGGCCGTACGTTTACTGTAGAGTGGGAGGGATGTCAGGCTGAGATGGTAACTGTACAGTGGGATGACTGGCGGGCCGTGATGGATACTGTAGAGTGGTAGGTGTGTCGGGCCGAGATCGTTACTGTGGATTGGGAGGCGTGTTCGACCATGACGGTTACTGTACAGTGGGAGGTATTTGGGGCTATGATGGTTACTGTAACAGTGGGAGTTGTGTCGCGCCGTGATGGTTATGTACAATGTGAGGTATGTCAGGCCGTGATGGTTACAGTACAATGGGAGGTATGTCAGTCCGTGATGATTACTGTACAGTGGGAAGTTTGTCGGACCGTGATGGTTACTGTACAATGTGAGGAACGTCGCGCCGTGATGGTTATTGTACAGCGGGAGGTATGTTGGGCCGTGATTGTTACTGTACAGTGGGAGGTATGTCGGGGTGTGATGGTTACTATACAATGGGAGGTATGTCGGGCCGTGATGGTTACTGTACTTTGGGAGGTTTTCGGGCCGTAATGGTTACTGTACAGTGTGAGGTATGTCGGGACGTGATGGTTAATGTACAGTGGGAGGTATATCGGACTGTGATGGTTAGTGTACGATGGGAAGTATATCGGGCCGTGATGCTTACTGTACAATGGGAGGTATGTCGGGCCGCGATGGTTAGTGTACAGTGGGAGGTATGTCGGGCCGTGACGGTTATTGTACATTGGGAGGTATGTCAGGCCGTGATTGTTACTGTACAGTGGGAGGTATGTCGGGACGTGATGGTTACTGTACAGTGGGAGGTATGTCGGGCCGTGATGGTTAATGTACAGTGGGAGGTATATCGAGCTGTGATGGTTGCTGTAAAATGGGAGGTATGTCTGTCCGTGCTGGTTACTGTACAGTGGGAGGTATGTCGGATCGTGATGGTTACTATACAGTGGGAGGTATGTCGGGCCGTGTTGGTTACTGTTCAGTGGGAGGTATGTCGGATCGTGATGGTTACTATACAGTGGGAGGTATGTCGGTGTGTGATGGTTACTATACAGTGGGAGGTATGTCGGTCGGTGTTGGTTACTGTACAGTGGGAGGTATGTCGGAGCGTGATGGTTACTATACAGTGGGAGGTATGTCGGGGTGTGATGGTTACTGTACAGTGGGAGGTATGTCGGGCCTTGATGGTTACTGCACAGTGGGAGGTATGTCGGGGTGTGATGGTTACTGTTCAGTGGGAGGTATGTCGGGCCGTGATGGTTACTGCACAATGGGAAATATGTCCGGCCGTGATGGTTACTATACAGTGGGAGGTATGTCGGGTCGTGATGTTTACTGTACAATGGGTCGTCTGTCGGGCCATGATGGTTACTGTACGATGGGAAGTATATCGGGCCGTGATGCTTACTGTACAATGGGAGGTATGTCGGGCCGTGATGGTTACTGTACAGTGGGAGGTATATCGGGCCGTGACGGTTACTGTACAGTGGGGGGTATGTCGGGCCGTGATGGTTACTGTACAGTGGGAGGTATGTCGGGCCGTGATGGTTACTGTACAGTGGGAGGTATGTCGGGCCGTGATGGTTACTGCACAATGGGAGATATGTCCGGCCGTGATGGTTACTGTACAATGGGAGGGATGTCTGGCTGTGTTGGTTACTGTGCAATGGGAGGTATGTCGGGCCGTGATGGTTACTGTACAATGGGAGGTATGTTGCGCCGTGATTATTACTGTACAGTGGGAGGTATGTCAGGCCGTGACGGTTACTGCACTGTGGGAGGTATGTCGGGTCGTGATGGTTAGTGTACAGTGTGATGTATGTCGGGCTTTGATGGTTACTATACAATGGGAGGGTATGTCAGGCCGTGACGGTTACTATACACTGGGATGTATGTCTTGCCGTGTTGGTTACTGTGCAATGGGATGAATGTAGGGTCGTGATGGTTACTGTACAGTGGGATGTATGTCGGGGTGTGATGGTTACTGTACAGTGGGAGGTATGTCGGGCTGTGATGGTTACTGTACAGTGGGAGCTATGTCGGGGTGTGATGGTTACTTTACAGTGGGAGGTATGTCGGGCTGTGATGGTTACTGTGCAATGGGAGGTATGTCGTGTCCTGATGGTAACTGTACAATGGGAGGTATGTCGGGCCATGATGGTTACTGCATATTTGGAGATACATGGGGCCGTGATGCTTACTGTACAGTGGGAGGTTTGTTGCGCCATGATGGTTACTGTACAGTGGGAGGTATGTCGGCCCGTGATGGTTACTGCACAGTGGGGGGTATGTCGGGCCGTGATGGTTACTGTACAGTGGGAGGTATGTCGGGCCGTGATGGTTACTGTACAGTGTGAGGTATGTCGAGGTGTGATGGTTACTGTACAGTGGGAGGTATGTCAGGCCGTGACGGTTACTGCACAGTGGGGGGTATGTCGGGTCGTGATGGTTACTGTACAGTGGGAGGTATGTCAGGCGGTGATGGTTACTGTACAATGGGAGGTATGTCGGTCTTTGATGGTTACTATACAGTGGGATGTATGTCTTGCCGTGTTGGTTACTGTGCGATGGGATGTATGTAGGGTTGTGATTGTGATTGTACTTTGGGAGGAATGTCGGGCCATGACGGTTACTGTACAATGGGAGGTATGTCGTGGGGTGATCGTGACTGTACAGTGAGAGGTATGTCAGGCGGCGACGGTTACTGTACAGTGGGAGGTATGTCGGGCCGTGATGTTTACTGTACAGTGGGGGGTATGTGAGGTTGTGATGGTGACTGTACAGTGGGAGGTATGTCGAGCTGTGAAGTTTACTGTAAATTGGGAGGTATGTCGGGCCGTGATTTTTACTGTACAGTTTGAGGTATATTTGGCCGTGATGGCTACTGTACTGTGGGATGTATTTTGGGTTCTGTCGGTTACTGTGCAGTGGGCGATATATCAGGCCGTGATGGTTACTGTACAGTGGGAGGTATGTTGGGGTGTGATGGTTACTGTACAGTGGGAGGTATGTCGGGCCATGATGGTTACTGTACAGTGGGAGGAATGTTGGGGTGTAACGGTTACTGTACAGTGGGAGGTATGTCGGGGTGTGATGGTTACTGTAGATTGTGAGGCGTGTTCGACGGTGATGGTTACTGTACAGTGGGAGGTATGTCGGGCCGTGATGCTTACTGTACGGTGGGATGTATGTCGGGCCATGATGGTTACTGTACTGTGGTGGGTATGTCAGGTTGTGATGGTGACTGTATAGTGGGAGTTATGTCGGGCCGTGATTGTTACTGTACAGTTTGAGGTATTTTGGGTGGTAATGGTTGCTGTCGAGTGGTAGGTATGTCCGGCCGTGATGGTAACTGTACAGTGGAAGATATATCTGGCCGTACGTTTACTGTAGAGTGGGAGGGATGTCAGGCTGAGATGGTAACTGTACAGTGGGATGACTGGCGGGCCGTGATGGATACTGTAGAGTGGTAGGTGTGTCGGGCCGAGATCGTTACTGTGGATTGGAAGGCGTGTTCGACCATGACGGTTACTGTACAGTGGGAGGTATTTGGGGCTATGATGGTTACTGTAACAGTGGGAGTTGTGTCACGCCGTGATGGTTATGTACAATGTGAGGTATGTCAGGCCGTGATGGTTACAGTACAATGGGAGGTATGTCAGTCCGTGATGATTACTGTACAGTGGGAAGTTTGTCGGACCGTGATGGTTACTGTACAATGTGAGGAACGTCGCGCCGTGATGGTTATTGTACAGCGGGAGGTATGTTGGGCCGTGATTGTTACTGTACAGTGGGAGGTATGTCGGGGTGTGATGGTTACTATACAATGGGAGGTATGTCGGGCCGTGATGGTTACTGTACTTTGGGAGGTTTTCGGGCCGTAATGGTTACTGTACAGTGCGAGGTATGTTGGGACGTGATGGTTAATGTACAGTGGGAGGTATATCGGACTGTGATGGTTAGTGTACGGTGGGAGGTATGTCGGGGTGTGATGGTTACTGTTCAGTGGGAAGTATGTTGGACCGCGATGGTTAGTGTACAGTGGGAGGTATGTCGGGCCGTGACGGTTATTGTACATTGGGAGGTATGTCAGGCCGTGATTGTTACTGTACAGTGGGAGGTATGTCGGGCCGTGATGGTTAATGTACAGTGGGAGGTATGTCGAGCTGTGATGGTTGCTGTAAAATGGGAGGTATGTCGGTCCGTGTTGGTTACTGTACAGTGGGAGGTATGTAGGACCGTGATGGTTACTGTACAGTGGGAGGTATGTCGAGCCGTGACGTTATTGTACAGTGGGAGGAATGTCGGGGTGTGATGGTTACTGTACAGTGGGTGGTCTGTCGAACCGTGATGGTTAGTGTACAGTGGGAGGTAGGTCGGGATGTGACGATAACTGCACAGTGGGATATATGTCAGGCCATGATGGTTACTGCGCAGTGGGAGATGTGCCGGGCCGTGACGGTTGCTGTATAGTGAGAGGTACGTCGGGTCGTGATCGTTACTCTAAAATGGGATGTATGTCATTCCATGATGGTTACTGTGAAATGGGAGTTATTTCGGGCCGTGTTGGTTACTGTACAGTGGGAGGTATGTCGGGGTGTGATGGTTACTGTTCAGTGGGAGGTATGTCGGGCCGTGTTGGTTACTGTACAGTGGGAGGTATGTCGGTCCGTGATGGTTACTGTTCAGTGGGAGGTATGTCGGGCCGTGTTGGTTACTGCACAGTGGGAGGTATGTCGGGGTGTGATGGTTACTGTACAGTGGGAGGTATGTCGGGCTGGGATGGATACTGTACAGTGGGAGGTATGTCGGGGTGTGATGGTTACTGTACAGTGGGAGGTATGTCGGGCCGTGATGGTTAGTGTACAGTGGGAGGTAGGTCGGGATGTGACGATAACTGCACAGTGGGATATATGTCAGGCCATGATGGTTACTGCGCAGTGGGAGATGTGTCGGGCCGTGACGGTTGCTGTATAGTGAGAGGTACATCGGGTCGTGATCGTTACTATAAAAAGGGAGGTATGTCGGTCCATGATGGTTACTGTGAAATGGGAGTTATGTCGGGCCGTGTTGGTTACTGTACAGTGGGAGGTATGTCGGGGTGTGATGGTTACTGTTCAGTGGGAGGTATGTCGGGCCGTGTTGGTTACTGTACAGTGGGAGGTATGTCGGTCCGTGATGGTTACTGTTCAGTGGGAGGTATGTCGGGCCGTGTTGGTTACTGCACAGTGACAGGTATGTCGGGCTGTGATGGTTACTGCACAGTGGGAGGTATGTCGGGCTGTGATGGTTACTGTTCAGTGGGAGGTATGTCGGGCCGTGTTGGTTACTGTACAGTGGGAGGTAAGTCGGGGTGTGATGGTTACTGTACAGTGGGAGGTATGTCGGGCCGTGTTGGTTACTGTACAGTGGGAGGTATGTCCGGCCGTGATGGTTACTGTACAGTGGGAGGTATGTCGGGGTGTGATGGTTACTGTTCAGTGAGAGGTATGTCGGGCCTTGATGGTTACTGCACAGTGGGAGGTATGTCGGGGTGTGATGGTTACTGTACAGTGGGAGATATGTCGGGCCTTGATGGTTACTGTACAGTGGGAGGTATGTCGGGGTATGATGGTTACTGTACAGTGGGAGGTATGTCGGGGTGTGATGGTTACTGCACAGTGGGAGGTATGTCGGATCGTGCTGGTTACTACACAATGGGAGGTATGTTGGGTCGTGATGGTTACTGCACAGTGGGAGGTATGTCGGATCCTGCTGGTTACTGTACAGTGGGAGGTATGTTGGGCCGTGATGGTTACTATACAGTGGGAGGTATGTCGGGTCGTGATGTTTACTGTACAATGGGTCGTCTGTCGGGCCATGATGGTTACTGTACGATGGGAAGTATGTCGGGCCGTGATGCTTACTGTACAATGGGAGATATGTTGGGCCGTGATGGTTACTGTACACAGGGAGGTATGCTAGACCGTCCGGTTACTGTGCAGTGGGAGGTATGTCGACCGTGATGGTTACCATACAGGGGCAGTTATGTCGGGCCCTTATGGTTACTGTACCGTGGGAAGAATGTCGGGCCGTGATGGTTACTGTTCAGTGGGAGATATGTGGTGCCGTGACAGTTATTGTTCATTGGGAGGTATGTCGGGCCGTGATGGCTCCTGGACACTGGGTGCTATGTCGGGCTGTGATGGTTAGTGTACAGTGGGAGGTGTGTCGGGCCGTGGTTGTTCCTCTATGGTGGGATGTATAGGGCCGTGGCGTTTACTGTACAGCGGGAAGTATGTCGGACCGTGATGGATCCTGGACTTTGTGAGGTCTGTCGGGCCGTTTTGGTTACTGTGTAGTGGGATGTATGTCGGGCCATGATGGTTACTGTACAGTGGGAGGTATGTCAGGCCGTGATGGTTACTGTACAGTGGGAGGTATGTCAGGCCATGACGTTTATTGTACATTGGGAGGTATGTCGGGCCATGATTGTTACTGTACCGTGGGAGGTATGTCAGGCCGTGATGGTTAATGTACAATAGGAGGTATGTCGTGCCGTGACGGTTATTGTACATTGGGAGGTATGTCGGGGCATGATTGTTACTGTACAGTGGGAGGTATGTCGGGGTGTGATGGTTACTGTACAATGGGAGTTATGTTGGGGTGTGATGGTTACTGTGCCGTGAAGATTACCGTACAATGGGATGGATGTTGGGCCGTGATGGGTACTGTACGGTGGGAGGCATGTCGACCTTGATGGTTACCGAAAAGAGGGAGTTACGTCGGGCCCTTATGGTTACTGTACAGTGGGAAGTATGTCGGGCCGTGATGGTTACTGTTCAGTGGGAGGTTTTCGGGCCGTGATGGTTACTGTACAGTGGGAGGTATGTCGGGCCGTGATGGTTACTGTACAATGGGAGATATTTCGGGCCGTGATGGTTACTGCACAGTGGGAGGTATGTCGGGGTGTGATGGTAACTGTACAGTGGGAGGTATGTCGGGCCGTGATGGTTACTGTACTTTGGGAGGTTTTCGGGCCGTGGTGGTTACTGTACAGTGGGAGGTATGTCGGGGTGTGATGGTTACTGTACAGTGGGAGGTATGTCGGGGTGTGATGGTTACTGTACAGTGGGAGGTATGTCGGACCATGATGGTTACTGTACTTTGGGAGGTATTCGGGCCGTGGTGGTTACTGTACAGTGGGAGGTATGTCGGATCATGATGGTTACTATACAATTGGAGGTATGTCGGACCGTGATGGTTACTGTACAGTGGGAGGTATGTTGGGCCGTGATGGTTAATGGACAGTGGGAGGTATGTTGGACTGTGATGGTTACTGTACAGTGGGAGATATGTCGGGCTGTGATGGTTACTGTACGATGGGTGGTATGTCGAGCTGTGATGGTTGCTGTAAAATGGGAGGTATGTCGGTCCGTGTTGGTTACTGTACAGTGGGAGGAATGTCGGGATGTGATGGTTACTGTACAGTGGGTGGTCTGTCGAACCGTGATGGTTAGTGTACAGTGGGAGGTAGGTCGAGATGTGACGATAACTGCACAGTGGGATATATGTCAGGCCATGATGGTTACTGCACAGTGGGAGATGTGTCAGGCCGTGACGGTTGCTGTAGATGGAGAGGTACGTCGGGTCGTGATCGTTACTCTAAAATGGGAGGTATGTCGGTCCATGATGGTTACTGTGAAATGGGAGTTATGTCGGGCCGTGTTGGTTACTGTACAGTGGGAGGTATGTCGGGGTGTGATGGTTACTGTACAGTGGGAGGTATGTCGGGGTGTGATGGTTACTGTACAGTGGGAGGTATGTCGGGCCGTGTTGGTTACTGTACAGTGGGAGGTATGTCGGGGTGTGATGGTTACTGTACAGTGGGAGGTATGTCGGGCCGTGATGATTACTGTCCAGTGGATGAATGTGGAGCCGTGATCATTACTGTACAGGGATAGGTGTGTCGGACCGAGATGGTTACTGTAGATTGTGAGGCGTGTTCGACGGTGATGGTTACTGTACAGTGGGAGGTATGTCGGGCCGTGATGCTTACTGTACGGTGGGATGTATGTCTGGCCATGATGGTTATTGTACAGTGGTGGGTATGTCAGGTTGTGATGGTGACTGTATAGTGGGAGGGATGTCGGGCCGTGATTGTTACTGTACAGTTTGAGGTATTTTGGGTGGTAATGGTTGCTGTCGAGTGGTAGGTATGTCCGGCCGTGATGGTAACTGTACAATGTAAGATATATCTGGCCTAACCTTTACTGTAGAGTGGGAGGGATGTCAGGCTGAGATGGTAACTGTACAGTGGGATGACTGGCGGGCCGTGATGGATACTGTAGAGTGGTAGGTGTGTCGGGCCGAGATCGTTACTGTGGATTGGGAGGCGTGTTCGACCATGACGGTTACTGTACAGTGGGACGTATTTGGGGCTATGATGGTTACTGTAACAGTGGGAGTTGTGTCGCGCCGTGATGGTTATGTACAATGTGAGGTATGTCAGGCCGTGATGGTTACAGTACAATGGGAGGTATGTCAGTCCGTGATGATTACTGTACAGTGGGAAGTTTGTCGGACCGTGATGGTTACTGTACAATGTGAGGAACGTCGCGCCGTGATGGTTACTGTACAGCGGGAGGTATGTTGGGCCGTGATTGTTACTGTACAGTGGGAGGTATGTCGGGGTGTGATGGTTACTATACAATGGGAGGTATGTCGGGCCGTGATGGTTACTGTACTTTGGGAGGTTTTCGGGCCGTGATGGTTACTGTACAGTGCGAGGTATGTCGGGCCGTGATGGTTAATGTACAGTGGGAGGTATATCGGACTGTGATGGTTAGTGTACGGTGGGAGGTATGTCGGGGTGTGATGGTTACTGTTCAGTGGGAAGTATGTTGGACCGCGATGGTTAGTGTACAGTGGGAGGTATGTCGGGCCGTGACGGTTATTGTACATTGGGAGGTATGTCAGGCCGTGATTGTTACTGTACAGTGGGAGGTATGTCGGGCCGTGATGGTTAATGTACAGTGGGAGGTATGTCGAGCTGTGATGGTTGCTGTAAAATGGGAGGTATGTCGGTCCGTGTTGGTTACTGTACAGTGCGAGGTATGTAGGACCGTGATGGTTACTGTACAGTGGGAGGTATGTCGGGCCGTGATGGTTAGTGTACAGTGGGAGGTAGGTCGGGATGTGACGATAACTGCACAGTGGGATATATGTCAGGCCATGATGGTTACTGCGCAGTGGGAGATGTGTCGGGCCGTGACGGTGGCTGTATAGTGAGAGGTACGTCGGGTCGTGATCGTTACTCTAAAATGGGAGGTATGTCGGTCCATGATGGTTACTGTGAAATGGGAGTTATTTCGGGCCGTGTTGGTTACTGTACAGTGGGAGGTATGTCGGGCCGTGATGGTTACTGTACAGTGGGAGGTATGTCGGATCGTGATGGTTACTATACAGTGGGAGGTATGTCGGGGTGTGATGGTTACTGTATAATGGGAGGTATGTCGGATCGTGATGGTTACTGCACAGTGGGAGGTATGTCGGGCCGTGATGGTTACTGCACAGTGGGAGGTATGTCGTGCCGTGATGGTTACTGTACAGTGGGAGGTATGTCGAGCCGTGATGGTTACTGTACAGTGGGAGATATGTCGGGGTGTGATTGTTACTGTACAGTGGGAGGTATGTCGGGGTGTGATGGTTACTGTTCAGTGGGAGGTATGTCGGGCCGTGATGGTTACTGTTCAGTGGGAGGTATGTTGGGCCGTGGTGATTACTATACAGTGGGAGGTATGTCGGGTCGTGATGTTTACTGTACAATGGGACTTCTGTCGGGCCGTGATGGTTACTGTACGATGGGAAGTATATCGGGCCGTGATGCTTACTGTACAATGGGAGGTATGTCGGGTCGTGGTGGTTACTGTGCAGTGGGAGATATGTCGGGCCGTGATGGTTACTGTACACAGGGAGGTATGTTAGACCGTCCGGTTACTGTGCAGTGGGAGGTATGTCGACCGTGATGGTTACCATACAGGGGCAGTTATGTCGGGCCCTTATGGTTACTGTACCGTGGGAAGAATGTCGGGCCGTGATGGTTACTGTTCAGTGGGAGGTATGTGGTGCCGTGACAGTTATTGTTCATTGGGAGGTATGTCGGGCCGTGATGGCTCCTGGACACTGGGTGCTATGTCGGGCTGTGATGGTTAGTGTACAGTGAGAGGTGTGTCGGGCCGTGGTGGTTCCTCTATGGTGGGATGTATAGGGCCGTGGCGTTTACTGTACAGCGGGAGGTATGTCGGACCGTGATGGATCCTGTACTTTGTGAGGTCTGTCGGGCCGTTTTGGTTACTGTACAGTGGGAGGTATGTCGGGGTGTGATGGTTACTCTACAGTGGGAGGTATGTCGACCGTGATGGTTACCGAAAAGGGGGAGTTATGTCGGGCCCTTATGGTTACTGTACAGTGGGAAGTATGTCGGGCCGTGATGGTTACTGTTCAGTGGGCTGTATGTTGGACCGCGATGGTTAATGTACAGTGGGCGGTATGTCAGGCCGTGATGGTTACTGTACTGTGGGAGGTTTGTCGGGCTGTGATGGTTCGCGTACAGTGTGTCAGGCCGTGGTGTTTCCTGTACGGTGGGATGTATAGGGCCGTGGCGTTTACTGTACAGCGGGAGGTATGTCGGACCGTGATGGATCCTGTACTTTGTGAGGTCTGTCGGGCCGTGTTGATTCCTGTATAGTGGGATGTATGTCGGGCCGTGATGGTTACTGTACAGTGGGAGGTATGTCGGGCCGTGATGGTTTCTGTACAGTGGGAGGTATGTTGGGCCGTGATGGTTACTGTACAGTGGGAGGTATGTTGGGCCGTGATGGTTACTGTACAGTGGGAGGTATGTCGGGCCGTGATGGTTTCTGTACAGTGGGAGGTATGTTGGGCCGTGCTGGTTACTGTACAGTGGGAGGTATGTTGGGCCGTGATGGTTTCTGTGCAGTGAGAGGTATGTTGGGCTGTGATGGTTACTGTACAGAGGGCGATGTTGTAGTTACTGTACTCTGGGAGGTATTTGGGGCCGTGAAAGTTACTATACTTTGGGGGGTATGTCGGGCCGTGATAGTTACTGTACAGTGGGAGGTGTGTCGGACCGTGATGTTTACTGTACTTTGGCAGTTAGGTCGGGCTGTGATATTCTCTGTACGGTGGGAGGTACGTCGTGCCGTGTTGGTTACTGTACAGTGAGAGGTGTGTCGGGCCATGAAAGTTACTGTACAGTGGGAGATATGTCCGGACATGATGGTTACTGTAGAGTGGGAGGTGCGTCGGTCCGTGATGGTTACTCTACAGTGGGAGGTATGTCGGACCGCGATGGTTACTGTACAGTGGGAGGAATGTCGGGGTGTGATGGTTACTGTACAGTGGGTGGTATGTCGGGCCGTGATGGTTACTGTACAGTGGGAGGTATATCGGTCCGTGATGGTTTCTGTACAGTGGGAGGTATGTCGGTCCGTGATGGTTACTGTACAGTGGGAGGTATATCGGTCCGTGATGGTTACTGTACAGTGGGAGGTATGTCGGTCCGTGATGGTTTCTGTACAGTGGGAGGTATGTCGAGGTGTAATGGTTACTGTACAGTGGGAGGTATGTCGGGATGTGATGGTTACTGTACAGTGGGAGGTATGTCGGGTGTGATGGTTACTGTACGGTGGGAGGTATGTCGGGGTGTGATGGTTACTGTACAGTGGGAGGTATGTCGGGGTGTGATGGTTACTGTACAGTGGGAGGTATGTCGGGGTGTAATGGTTACTGTACAGTGGGAGGTATGTCGGGGTGTGATGGTTACTGTACAGTGCGAGGTTTGTCGGGCCGTGATGGTTACTATTCAGTGGGAGGTATGTGGTGCCGTGACAGTTATTGTTCATTGGGAGGTATGTCGGGCCGTGATGGCTCCTGGACACTGGGTGCTATGTCGGGCTGTGATGGTTAGCGTACAGTGGGAGGTGTGTCGGGCCGTGGTGGTTCCTCTATGGTGGGATGTATAGGGCCGTGGCGTTTACTGTACAGCGGGAGGTATGTCGGACCGTGATGGATCCTGTACTTTGTGAGGTCTGTCGGGCCGTTTTGGTTACTGAGTAGTGGGATGTATGTCGGGCCATGATGGTTACTGTACAGTGGGAGGTATGTCAGGCCGTGATGGTTACTGTACAGTGGGAGGTATGTCAGGCCGTGACGTTTATTGTACATTGGGAGGTATGTCGGGCCATGATTGTTACTGTACCGTGGGAGGTATGTCAGGCTGTGATGGTTAATGTACAATAGGAGGTATGTCGTGCCGTGACGGTTATTGTACATTGGGAGGTATGTCGGGGCATGATTGTTACTGTACTGTGGTAGGTATGTCGGGGTGTGATGGTTACTGTACAATGGGAGTTATGTTGGGGTGTGATGGTTACTGTGCCGTGAAGATTACCGTACAATGGGATGGATGTTGGGCCGTGATGGTTACTGTACTGTGGGAGGCATGTCAACCGTGATGGTTACCGAAAAGAGGGAGTTACGTCGGGCCCTTATGGTTACTGTACAGTGGGAGGTTTTCGGGCCGTGATGGTTACTGTACAGTGGGAGGTATGTCGGGCCGTGATGTTTACTGTACTTTGGGAGGTTTTCGGGCCGTGGTGGTTACTGTACAGTGGGAGGTATGTCGGATCATGATGGTTACTATACAATGGGAGGTATGTCGGGCCGTGTTGGTTACTGTACAGTGGGATGTATGTCGGGGTGTGATGGTTACTGTACAGTGGGAGGTATGTCGGGCCGTGATGATTACTGTCCAGTGGATGAATGTGGAGCCGTGATCATTACTGTACAGGGATAGGTGTGTCGGGCCGAGATGGTTACTGTAGATTGTGAGGCGTGTTCGACGGTGATGGTTACTGTACAGTGGGAGGTATGTCGGGCCGTGATGCTTACTGTACGGTGGGATGTATGTCGGGCCATGATGGTTACTGTACTATGGTGGGTTTGTCAGGTTGTGATGGTGACTGTATAGTGGGAGGTATGTCGGGCCGTGATTGTTACTGTACAGTTTGAGGTATTTTGGGTGGTAATGGTTGCTGTCGAGTGGTAGGTATGTCCGGCCGTGATGGTAACTGTACAGTGGAAGATATATCTGACCGTACGTTTACTGTAGAGTGGAGGGATGTCAGGCTGAGATGGTAACTGTACAGTGGGATGACTGGCGGGCCGTGATGGATACTGTAGAGTGGTAGGTGTGTCGGGCCGAGATCGTTACTGTGGATTGGGAGGCGTGTTCGACCATGACGGTTACTGTACAGTGGGACGTATTTGGGGCTATGATGGTTACTGTAACAGTGGGAGTTGTGTCGCGCCGTGATGGTTATGTACAATGTGAGGTATGTCAGGCCGTGATGGTTACAGTACAATGGGAGGTATGTCAGTCCGTGATGATTACTGTACAGTGGGAAGTTTGTCGGACCGTGATGGTTACTGTACAATGTGAGGAACGTCGCGCCGTGATGGTTACTGTACAGCGGGAGGTATGTTGGGCCGTGATTGTTACTGTACAGTGGGAGGTATGTCGGGGTGTGATGGTTACTATACAATGGGAGGTATGTCGGGCCGTGATGGTTACTGTACTTTGGGAGGTTTTCGGGCCGTGATGGTTACTGTACAGTGCGAGGTATGTCGGGCCGTGATGGTTAATGTACAGTGGGAGGTATATCGGACTGTGATGGTTAGTGTACGGTGGGAGGTATGTCGGGGTGTGATGGTTACTGTTCAGTGGGAAGTATGTTGGACCGCGATGGTTAGTGTACAGTGGGAGGTATGTCGGGCCGTGACGGTTATTGTACATTGGGAGGTATGTCAGGCCGTGATTGTTACTGTACAGTGGGAGGTATGTCGGGCCGTGATGGTTAATGTACAGTGGGAGGTATGTCGAGCTGTGATGGTTGCTGTAAAATGGGAGGTATGTCGGTCCGTGTTGGTTACTGTACAGTGCGAGGTATGTAGGACCGTGATGGTTACTGTACAGTGGGAGGTATGTCGAGCCGTGACGTTATTGTACAGTGGGAGGAATGTCGGGGTGTGATGGTTACTGTACAGTGGGAGGTAGGTCGGGATGTGACGATGACTGCACAGTGGGATAAATGTCAGGCCATGATGGTTACTGCGCAGTGGGAGATGTGTCGGGGTGTGATGGTTACTGTACAGTGGGAGGTATGTCGGGGTGTGATGGTAACTGTACAGTGGGAGGCATGTCGGGCCGTGATGGTTACTGTGAAATGGGAGTTATTTCGGGCCGTGTTGGTTACTGTACAGTGGGAGGTATGTCGGGGTGTAATGGTTACTGTTCAGTGGGAGGTATGTCGGGCCGTGATGGTTACTGTACAGTGGGAGGTATGTCGGGCCGTGTTGGTTACTGTACAGTGGGAGGTATGTCGGGCCTTGATGGTTACTGCACAGTGGGAGGTATGTCGGGCCGTGTTGGTTACTGTACAGTGGGAGGTATGTCGGGCCGTGTTGGTTACTGTACAGTGGGAGGTATGTCGGGCCGTGTTGGTTACTGTACAGTGGGAGGTATGTCGGATCGTGATGGTTACTATACAGTGGGAGGTATGTCAGGTTGTGATGGTTACTGTACAGTGGGAGGTATGTCGGGGTGTGATGGTTACTGTTCAGTGGGAGGTATGTCGGGGTGTGATGGTTACTGTACAGTGGGAGGTATGTCGGGGTGTGATGGTTACTGTACAGTGGGAGGTATGTCGGGCCTTGATGGTTACTGCACAGTGGGAGGTATGTCGGGCCTTGATGGTTACTGCACAGTGGGAGGTATGTCGGATCGTGCTGGTTACTGTACAGTGGGAGGTATGTCGGGCTGTGAGGGTTACTGTTCAGTGCGAGGTATATTGGGCCGTGATGGTTACTGCACAGTGGGAGGTATGTCGGATCGTGCTGGTTACTACACAATGGGAGGTATGTCGGGTCGTGATGGTTACTGCACAGAGGGAGGTATGTCGGATCGTGCTGGTTACTACACAATGGGAGGTATGTTGGGCCGTGATGGTTACTATACAGTGGGAGGTATGTCGGGTCGTGATGTTTACTGTACAATGGGTCGTCTGTCGGGCCATGATGGTTACTGTACGATGGGAAGTATATCGGGCCGTGATGCTTACTGTACAATATGAGATATGTCGGGCCGTGATGGTTACTGTACACAGGGAGGTATGTTAGACCGTCCGGTTACTGTGCAGTGGGAGGTATGTCGACCGTGATGGTTACCATACAGGGGCAGTTATTTCGGGCCCTTATGGTTACTGTACCGTGGGAAGAATGTCGGGCCGTGATGGTTACTGTACAGTGGGAGATATGTCGGGCTGTGATGGTTACTGTACGGTGGGAGGTATGTCGAGCTGTGATGGTTGCTGTAAAATGGGAGGTATGTCGGTCCGTGTTGTTTACTGTACAGTGCGAGGTATGTAGGACCGTGATGGTTACTGTACAGTGGGAGGTATGTCGAGCCGTGACGTTATTGTACAGTGGGAGGAATGTCGGGGTGTGATGGTTACTGTACAGTGGGTGGTCTGTCGAACCGTGATGGTTAGTGTACAGTGGGAGGTAGGTCGGGATGTGACGATAACTGCACAGTGGGATAAATGTCAGGCCATGATGGTTACTGCGCAGTGGGAGATGTGTCGGGGTGTGATGGTTACTGTACAGTGGGAGGTATGTCGGGGTGTGATGGTAACTGTACAGTGGGAGGCATGTCGGGCCGTGATGGTTACTGTACAGTAGGAGGTATGTCGGGGTGTGATGGTTACTGTACAGTGGGAGGTATGTCGGGGTGTGATGGTTACTGTACAGTGGGAGGTATGTCGGGCCGTGATGGTTACTGTACAGTGGGAGGTATGTCGGGCCTTGATGGTTACTGTACAGTGGGAGGTATGTCGGGGTGTGATGGTTACTGTTCAGTGGGACATATGTCGGGGTGTGATGGTTACTGTACAGTGGGAGGTATGCCGGGCCGTGATGGTTACTGTATAATGGGAGGTATGTCGGATCGTGCTGGTTACTACACAATGGGAGGTATGTCGGGCCGTGATGGTTACTATACAGTGGGAGGTATGTCGGGGTGTGATGGTTACTGTTCAGTGGGAGGTATGTCGGGCCGTGATGGTTACTGTACAGTGGGAGGTATGTCGGGGTGTGATGGTTACTGTACAGTGGGAGGTATGTCGGGCCGTGATGGTTACTGTATAATGGGAGGTATGTCGGATCGTGCTGGTTACTACTCAATGGGAGGTATGTCGGGGTGTGATGGTTACTGTTCAGTTGGAGGTATGTCGGGCCGTGATGGTTACTGTATAATGGGAGGTATGTCGGATCGTGCTGGTTACTACACAATGGGAGGTATGTTGGGCCGTGATGGTTACTATACAGTGGGAGGTATGTCGGGTCGTGATGTTTACTGTACACTGGGTCGTCTGTCGGGCCATGATGGTTACTGTACGATGGGAAGTATATCGGGCTGTGATGCTTACTGTACAATGGGAGATATGTCGGGCCGTGATGGTTACTGTACACAGGGAGGTATGTTAGACCGTCCGGTTACTGTGCAGTGGGAGGTATGTCGACCGTGATGGTTACTATACAGGGGCAGTTATGTCGGGCCCTTATGGTTACTGTACCGTGGGAAGAATGTCGGGCCGTGATGGTTACTGTTCAGTGGGAGGTATGTGGTGCCGTGACAGTTATTGTTCATTGGGAGGTATGTCGGGCCGTGATGGCTCCTGGACACTGGGTGCTATGTCGGGCTGTGATGGTTAGTGTACAGTGGGGGGTGTGTCGGGCCGTGGTGGTTCCTCTATGGTGGGATGTATAGGGCCGTGGCGTTTACTGTACAGCGGGAAGTATGTCGGACCGTGATGGATCCTGTACTTTGTGAGGTCTGTCGGGCCGTTTTGGTTACTGTGTAGTGGGATGTATGTCGGGCCGTGATGGTTACTGTACAGTGGGAGGTATGTCAGGCCGTGACGTTTATTGTACACTGGGAGGTATGTCGGGCCATGATTGTTACTGTACCGTGGGAGGTATGTCAGGCCGTGATGGTTAATGAACAATAGGAGGTATGTCGTGCCGTGACGGTTATTGTACATTGGGAGGTTTGTTGGGGCATGATTGTTACTGTACTGTGGTAGGTATGTCGGGTTGTGATGGTTACTGTACAATGGGAGTTATGTTGGGTTTGATGGTTACTGTGCCGTGAAGATTACCGTACAATGGGATGGATGTTGGGCCGTGATGGTTATTGTACGGTGGGAGGCATGTCGACCTTGATGGTTACCGAAAAGAGGGAGTTACGTCGGGCCCTTATGGTTACTGTACAGTGGGAAGTATGTCGGGCCGTGATGGTTACTGTTCTGTGGGAGGTATGTCGGGGTGTGATGGTTACTGTACAGTGGGAGGTATGTCGGGCCGTGATGGTTACTGTACTTTGGGAGGTTTTCGGGCCGTGATGGTTACTGTACAGTGGGAGGTATGTCGGATCATGATGGTTACTATACAATGGGAGGTATGTCGGGCCGTGATGGTTACTGTACAATGGGAGGTATGTCGGGCCGTGATGGTTACTGTACTTTGGGAGGTTTTCGGGCCGTGATGGTTACTGTACAGTGGGAGGTATGTTGGGCCGTGAAGGTTACTATACAATGGGAGGTATGTCGGGCCGTGATGGTTACTGTACTTTGGGAGGTTTTCGGGCCTTGATGGTTCCTGTACAGTGGGAGGTATGTCTGGTCTTGATGGTTACTGTACAGTGGGAGGTATGTCGGGCCGTGTTGGTTACTGTACAGTGGGAGGTATGTCGGGCCGTGATGGTTTCTGTACAGTGGGAGGTATGTCGGGCCGTGATGGTTACTGTACAGTGGGAGGTATGTCGGGCCGTGATGGTTACTGAACAGTGGGAGCTATATCGGTGTGTGATGGTTACTGTTCAGTGGGAGGTATGTCGGGCCTTGATGGTTACTGCACAGTGGGAGCTATATCGGGGTGTGATGGTTACTGTACAGTGGGAGGTATGTCGGGCCTTGATGGTTACTGTACAGTGGGAGGTATGTCGGGCCTTGATGGTTACTGCACAGTGGGAGGTATGTCTGGGTGTGATGGTTACTGTTCAGTGGGATGTATGTCGGGCCGTGATGGTTACTGTATAATGGGAGGTATGTCGGATCGTGCTGGTTACTACACAATGGGAGGTATGTTGGGCCGTGATGATTACTATACATTGGGAGGTATGTCGTGTCGTGATGTTTACTGTACAATGGCACGTCTGTCGGGCCATGATGGTTACTGTACGATGGGAAGTATATCGGGCTGTGATGCTTACTGTACAATGGGAGGTATGTCGGGTCGTGGTGGTTACTGTGCAGTGTGAGATATGTTGGGCCGTGATGGTTCCTGTACACTGGGAGGTATGTTAGACCGTCCGGTTACTGTGCAGTGGGAGGTATGTCGACCGTGATGGTTACCATACAGGGGCAGTTATGTCGGGCCCTTATGGTTACTGTACCGTGGGAAGAATGTCGGGCCGTGATGGTTACTGTTCAGTGGGAGATATGTGGTGCCGTGACAGTTATTGTTCATTGGGAGGTATGTCGGGCCGTGATGGCTCCTGGACACTGGGTGCTATGTCGGGATGTGATGGTTAGTGTACAGTGGGAGGTGTGTCGGGCCGTGGTGGTTCCTCTATGGTGGGATGTATAGGGCCGTGGCGTTTACTGTACAGCGGGAGGTATGTCGGACCGTGATGGATCCTGTACTTTGTGAGGTCTGTCGGGCCGTTTTGGTTACTATACAGTGGGAGGTATGTCAGGCCGTGACGTTTATTGCACATTGGGAGGTATGTCCGTCCATGATTGTTATTGTACCGTAGGAGGTATGTCAGGCCGTGATGGTGAATGTACAATAGGAGGTATGTCGTGCCGTGACGGTTATTTTACATTGGGAGGTATGTCGGGCCATGATTGTTATTGTAAGTGGGAGGTATGTCGGGGTGTGATGGTTACTGTACAATGACAGTTATGTTGGGGTGTGATGGTTACTGTGCCGTGAAGATTACCTTACAATGGGATGGATGTTGGGCTGTGTTGGGTACTGTACGGTGGGAGGCATGTCGACCGTGATGGTTACCGAAAAGAGGGAGTTACGTCGGGCCCTTATGGTTACTGTACAGTGGGAAGTATGTTGGACCGCGATGGTTAATGTACAGTGGGCGGTATGTCAGGCCGTGATGGTTACTGTACAGTGGGAGGTATGTGGTGCCGTGACAGTTATTGTTCATTGGGAGGTTTGTCGGGCCGTGATGGCACCTGGACACTGGGTGCTATGTCGGGCTGTGATGGTTAGCGTACAGTGTGTCGGGCCATGGTGTTTCCTGTACGGTGGGATGTATAGGGCCGTGGCGTTTACTGTACAGCGGGAGGTATGTCGGACCGTGATGGATCCTGCCCTTTGTGAGGTCTGTCGGGCCGTGTTGATTCCTGTATAGTGGGATGCATGTCGGGCCGTGATGGTTACTGTACAGTGGGAGGTATGTCGGGGTGTGATGGTTACTGTACAGTGGGAGGTATGTCGGGGTGTGATAGTTACTGTACAGTGGGAGGTATGTCGGGGTGTGATGGTTACTGTACAGTGGGAGGTATGTCGGGGTGTGATGGTTACTGTACAGTGGGAGGTATGTCGGGATGTGATGGTTACTGTACAGTGGGAGGTATGTCGGGCTGTGATGGTTACTGTACAGTGGGAGGTATGTCGGGCTGTGATGGTTACTGTACAGTGGGAGGTATGTCGGGGTGTGATGGTTACTGTACAGTGGGAGGTATGTTGGGCCGTGATGGTTACTGTACAGTGGGAGGTATGTCGGGCCGTGATGGTTACTGTACAGTGGGAGGGTTGTCGGGCCGTGATGGTTTCTGTACAGTGGGAGGTATTTTGGGCCATGATGGTTACTGTACAGTGGGAGGTATGTCGGGCCATGATGGTTACTGTACAGTGGGAGGTATGTCGGGGTGTGATGGTTACTGTATAGTGGGAGGTATGTTGGGCCGTGATGGTTACTGTATAGTGGGAGGAATGTCGGGCTGTGATGGTTACTGTGCAGTGGGAGGTATGTCGAGGTGTGATGGTTACTGTACAGTGGGAGGTATGTCGGGTTGTGATGGTTACTGTACAGTGGGAGGTATGTCGGGGTGTAATGGTTACTGTACAGTGGGAGGTATGTCGGGGTGTGATGGTTACTGTACAGTGCGAGGTATATCGGTCCGTGATGGTTTCTGTACAGTGGGAGGTATGTCGGGGTGTAATGGTTACTGTACAGTGGGAGGTATGTCGGGGTGTAATGGTTACTGTACAGTGGGAGGTAAGTCGGGGTGTGATGGTTACTGTACTTTGGGAGGTATGTCGGAGTGTGATGGTTACTGTACAGTGGGAGGTATGTCAGGGTGTGATGGTTACTGTGCAGTGGGAGGTGTGTCAGGCCGTGGTGGTTACTGTACACTGGGAGGTATGTCGGGCCGTGATGGTTACTGTACAGTGGGAGGTATGTCGGGGTGTGATGGTTACTGTACAGTGGGAGGTCTGTCGGGGTGTAATGGTTACTGTACAGTGGGAGGTATGTCGGGGTGTGATGGTTACTGTACAGTGGGAGGTATGTCGGGGTGTGATGGTTACTGTACAGTGGGAGGTATGTCGGGGTGTGTTGGTTACTGTACAGTGGGAGGTATGTCGGGGTGTGATGGTTACTGTACAGTGGGAGGTATGTCGGGGTGCAATGGTTACTGTACAGTGGGAGGTGTGTCGGGGTGTGATGGTTACTGTACAGTGGGATGTATGTCGGGGTGTGATGGTTACTGTACAGTGGGAGGTATGTCGGGGTGTGATGGTTACTGTACCGTGGGAGGCATGTCGGACCGTGATGGTTACTGTACAGTGGGAGGTATGTCGGGGTGTGATGGTTACTGTACAGTGGGAGGTATGTCGGGCCGTGATGGTTACTGTACAGTGGGAGGTATGTCGGGCCGTGATGGTTACTGTACAGTGGGAGGTATGTCGTTCCAGGAAGTTGCAGACTGTATGAGTTGTACAGAATACAATGCTGTTGCCGCCGCCAAAGGGCCTCTGTGCCTCATGGATGCATCGTCATTAGTTGCTTAACCTGTTTAAAGTCTGTACCATTCCGTACGTATCATTGTGTGGAGGGTCTGCAAAATGTGAAGATAGCTTTTTGCTCCCTGTAAGGACTGTGTAGTGACCATTGTCACAGAAGTGAAATGAAGAGGTGTATCTGCAGCAGGCAGAAAGGTGACAATGTGGTCAATTACAGGTTTCCCTTTTATTGAATCCCGCAAAACCTGCGACAGAGCCGTCTAGCAGCCACAGGATCCAGCATCAATGCTGAGCACTTTGATTAGAATAGATTCTCTGCAGTGTGGGAACAGACCCTTCGGCCCAACCAGTCCAAACTAACCCTCTGAAGAGCAACCCACCACCATTGCCAATTCACCTGAGCTGCATATATTTGGACTGTGGGAGGAAACCCACACAGACAGGGGGAGAATGTGTAAACTCCACACAGGCAGTTGCCCAAGTCTGGAATCGAACCTGGATCCCTGGTGCTGTAAGGCAGCAGTGCTAACCACTGAGCCGCCATGCTGCCCTACATTGCAAGGACCTGCCTTCTTCTGCCTGGCTGTGCTCTTTCAGTGGGACAGAACCTCCCAGTGAGGATGGTGATGTTGCATGGGACATAGTTCTGTTCACAGAATCCTGCTTTATTGATTGTTGCTTGACTAGTCTGTGGGAAATTTGCAACAGGTCAATTTTACATTTTGTATAGTGAAGAGTTAATATCACTTTATTTCTTGCATATTTTAAAATAAACCAAACATCAACATTTTTTATTTGAAAACAATTAAAGTGAACAATAATTGAAATACCAGAGCGCAGACCTAAATATTGCACAATTCAGTGACTGTAGTAAACAGCCTATTCATGTTCAGATCAGTGAACACACCATCTTGCAGGCGGCAAAGCTG